>NW_027597042.1:0-110500 GCF_964194155.1 Cetorhinus maximus
GTCCCTTTAACTGTCCCTGATCTGCCTCTCAGTCCCATTAACTGTCACTGATCTGACTCTCTGTCCGTATAACTGTCCCTGATCTCACTCTCTGTCCCTTTAACATCCCGTGCTCTCATTCTCTGTCCCTTTAACCTCCCCGTGAACTCATTCTCTGTCCATTTAACCTCCCCGTGATCTCACCCTCTTTCCCTTTAAACTCCCCGTGATCTCACTCTCTGTCCCTTTAAACTTCCCGTGATCTAACTCTCAGTCCCTTTATCTGTCCCTTGATCTCATTCTCTGTCCCTTTATCATTCCGGTGATCTCACTCTCTGTCCCTTTTACCTCCCCGTGATTTCACTCCCTGTCCCTTTAACCTCCCCGTGATCTCACTCTCTCTCCCTTTAACCTGACCGTGATATCACTCTCTGTCCCTTAACATCCCCGTGATCTCGCTCTCTGTCCCTTTAAGGACCCGTGATCTCACTCTCTGTCCCTTTAAGGTCCCAGTGATCTCACTCTCTGTCCTCTTAACCTCCCCGTGATCTCACTCTCTGTCCCCTTAACCTCCCAGTGATCTCACTCTCTGTCCCTTTAATAGTCCCTGATCTCTCTCTGTCCCTTTAACTGTCCCTGAGCTCACTCTCTGTCCCAATAACATTTCCGTGATCTCACCTTCTGTCCCTTTAACCTCCCCGTGGTCTCACTCTCTGTCCCTTTAACTTCCCGGTGATCTCACTCACTGTCCATTTAACCTCCCCGTGATGTCTCTCTCCGTCCCTTTAACCTCCCAGTGATCTCACTCTCTGTCCCTTTAACCTCCCAGTGATCTCACTCTGTGTCCTGTTAACCTCCCCGTGATCTCACTCTCTGTCCCTTTAACCTCCCAGTAATCTCACTCTGTGTCCTGTTAACCTCCCCGTGATCTCACTCTCTGTCCCTTTAGCCTCCCTGTGATCTAACTCTCTGTCCCTTTAACCTCCCAGTGATCTCACTCTGTGTCATGTTAACCTCCCCGTGATCTCACTCTCTGACCCATTAACCTCCCCGTGATCTCATTCTCTGTCCCTTCAGCCGTCCCCGTGTTCTCACTCTCTGTTCATTTAACCTCCCCGTGATCTCACTCTCTCTCCCATTAATGTCCCCGTGATCTCACACTCTGTCCCTTTAACCTTCCCCATGATCTCACTCTCTCTCCCATTAATGTCCCCGTGATCTCACACTCTGTCCCTTTAATCTCCCAGTGAACTGAATCTCTGTCCCTTTAATCTCCCCGTGATCTCCCTCTCTGTCCCATTAACCTCCCCGTGATCTCACTCTCTGTCCCTTTAACCTCCCCATGATCTCACTCTCTCTCCCATTAATGTCCCCGTGATCTCACACTCTGTCCCTTTAACCTTCCCGTGATCTCACTCTCTGTCCCTTTAACCTCCCTGTGATCTCACTCTCTGTCCCTTTAACCTCCCCGTGATCTCACTCTCTGTCCCATTAACCTCCCCGTAATCTCACTCTCCGTCCATTTAACCTTCCCGTGATCTCACTCTCTGTCCCTTTAACCTCCCCGTGATCTCACTCTCTGTCCCTTTAACCTCCCCGTGATCTCACTCTCTGTCCCTTTAGCCACCCCATGATCTCACTCGCTGTCCCTTTGACCTCCCGATAATCTCAATCACTGTCCCTTTAACCTCCCTGTGATCTCACTCTCTGTACCTTTAACATTCCCGTGATCTCCCTCTCTGTCGCTTTAAACTCCCCGTGTTCTCACTCTCTGTACAATTAAACTACACTACGCTACACCACAAGCCACACCACTCCCAAAGCGCTTCACCACTGCCCACACCACTCCCACAGCGCTACACCTTTGCCCACACCACTCCCTCTGCATTAAACCACTGCCCACACTACTCACTCAGCAATACACCACTGCCCACACCACTCCCACAGCGCTACAAAACTGCCCACGCCTCTCCCAAAACGCTACACCTCTGCCCACACCTCACCCACAGCGCTACACCACAACCCACACCACTCCCACAGCGCTACGCCACTGCACACAGCACACCCACAGCGCGACACCACTCCCCACACCACTCCCAGAGCGCAACACCACTGCCCACACCACTCCCACAGCGCTACACCACAACCCACACCAATCCCACAGCGCTATACCACTGCCCACACCACTCCCACAGCACTACATCTCTGCCCAAACCACTCCCACAGCCCTACATCACTGCCCACACCACACCCACAGCGTTACACCACTGCCTACACCACTCCCACAGCGCAACACAACTTCCCACACCACTCCCACAGAGTTACACCACTTCCACACCACTCCCACAGAGTTACACCACTGCCCACACCACTCCCACAGCGCTACACAACTGCCCGCACCACTCCCAACACGCAACACCACGCCCACACCACACGCACAGCTCAACACCACCTGCCCACACCACTCCCACAGCGCTACACCACTGCCCACACCACTCCCACAGCGCTACAGTACTGCCCACGCCACTCACACAGCACTACACCACTCCTAGAGCACTACACCAAAGCCCAAAAAACTCCAACAACGCTACACCACTGCCCACACCACTCCCAACACGCAACAGCACTGCCCACACCACTCCCACAGCACTACACCACTGCCCACACCACTCCCACAGCTCTACACCACTGCCCACACCACTCCCAAAGCCCTACACCACTGCCCACACAACTCCCACAGCGCTACACCACTGCCCACACCACTCCCACAGCACTACACCACTGCCCAAACCACTCCCACAGCGCTACACCACTGCCCACGCCTCTGCCAAAACGCTACACCACTGCCCACACCTGACCCACAGCGCTACAACACAACGCACACCACTCCCACAGCGCTACACCACTACCCAAACCAATCCCACAGCGCTACACCACTGCCCACACCACACCCACAGCGTTACACCACTGCCTACACCACTCCCACAGCGCTACACAACTGCCCGCACCACTCCCAACATGCAACACCATTGCCCACACCACACGCACAGCTCAACACCACTGCCCACGCCACTCACGCAGCGCTACACCACTCCTAGAGCACTACACCAAAGCCCAAAAAACTCCCACAGCGCTAAACCACTGCCCACACCACTCCCCCAGCGCTACACCACTGCCCACACCACTCCCACAGCGCTACACAACTGCCCACGCCTCTCCCAAAACGCTACACCACAACCCACACCACTCCCACAGCGCTACACCACTGCCCACATCACACCAAGCGCTACACCACTGTCCACACCACTCCCAAAGCGCTACACAACTGCCCACGCCTCTCCCAAAACGCTACACCACAGTCCACACCACTCCCACAACGCTACACCACTACCCACACCTATCCCACAGCGCTACAACACCGCTCACACCACTCCCACTGCGCTACAACACAGCCCACACCACTCCCACAGCGCTACACCACTGCCCACACTACTCCCACAGCACTACAGCTCTGCCCACACCAATCCCACAGCGCTAAACCACTGCCCACACCACTCCCACAGCGCAAAACCACTGCCCACACCACACCACAGCGCTACACCACTGCCAACACCACACCCACAGCACTACACCACTGCCCACACCACTCCCACAGCTCTACACCACTGCCCACACCACTCACAAAGCGCTGCACCACACCCCTCACCACTCCCACAGCGCGACACCACTGCTCACACCACTACCTCAGCGCTACATCACTGCCCACAGTAATTGAGGGTGTGCTGCACTATTGAGGTGTCAGTACTTGAGGGTGTCCTGCACTATTGGAGGGTCAGTATTCATGGGTGTGCTGCACTATTGGAGTGTCAGTAATTGAGGGTGTGCTGCACTATTGAGGTGTCAGTACTTGAGGGTGTCCTGCACTATTGAGGTGTCAGTACTTGAGGGTGTCCTGCACTATTGGAGGGTCAGTATTCATGGGTGTGCTGCACTATTGGAGTGTCAGTAATTGAGGGTGTGCTGCACTATTGGAGTGTCAGTAATTGAGGGCGTGCTGCACTATTGGAGGTCAGTAGTTGAGGGTGTGCTGCACTATTGGAGGGTCAGTAATTGAGGGTGTGCTGCACTATTGGAGTGACAGTAATTGAGGGTGTGCTGCACTACTGGAGTGTCAGTAATTGAGGGTGTGCTGCACTATTGGAGGGTCAGAAATTGAGGGTGTGCTGCACTATTGGAGTGTCAGTAATTGAGGGTGTGCTGCACTATTGGAGTGTCAGTAATTGAGGGTGTGCTGCAATATTGGATTGTCAGTAATTGAGGGTGTGCTGCACTATTGGAGTGTCAGTAATTGAGGGTGTGCTGCACTATTGGAGGGTCAGTAATTGAGGGTGTGCTGCACTATTGGAGTGTCAGTAATTGAGGGTGTGCTGCACTATTGGAGTGTCAGTAATTGAGGGTGTGCTGTACTATTGGAGTGTCAGTAATTGAGTGTGTGCTGCACTATTGGAGTGTCAGTAATTGAGGGTGTGCTGCACTATTGGATTGTCAGTAATTGAGGGTGTTCTGCACTATTGGAGTGTCAGTAATTGAGGGTGTGCTGCAATATTGGATTGTCAGTAATTGAGGGTGTTCTGCACTATTGGAGTGTCAGTAATTGAGGGTGTGCTGCACTATTGGTGTGTCAGTAATTGAGGGTGTGCTGCAATATTGGATTGTCAGTAATTGAGGGTGTTCTGCACTATTGGAGTGTCAGTAATTGAGGGTGTGCTGCACTATTGGAGTGTCAGTAATTGAGAGTGTGCTGCACTATTGGAGTGTCAGTAATTGAGGGTGTGCTGCACTATTGGAGTGTCAGTAATTGAGGGTCTGCTGCACTATTGGAGGGTCAGTAATTGAGGGTGTGCTGCACTATTGGAGTGTCAGTAATTGAGGATGTGCTGCACTATTGGAGTGTCAGTAATTGAGGGTGTGCTGCAATATTGGATTGTCAGTAATTGAGGGTGTGCTGCACTATTGGAGTGTCAGCTTTTGAGGGTGTGCTGCACTATTGGAGGGTCAGTAATTGAGGGTGTGCTGCACTATTGGAGTGTCAGTAATTGAGGGTGTGCTGCACTATTGGAGGGTCAGTAATTGAGGGAGTGCTGCACTATTGGAGGGTCAGTAATTGAGGGTGTGCTGCACTATTGGAGTGTCAGTAATTGAGGGTGTGCTGCACTATTGGAGGGTCAGTAATTGAGGGTGTGCTGCACTATTGGAGTGTCAGTAATTGAGGGTGTGCTGCACTACTGGAGGGTCAGTAATTGAGGGTGTGCTGCACTATTGAGGTGTCAGTACTTGAGGGTGTCCTGCACTATTGGAGGGTCAGTATTCATGGGTGTGCTGCACTATTGGAGTGTCAGTAATTGAGGGTGTGCTGCACTATTGGAGGGTCAGTATTTGAGGGTGTGCTGCACTATTGGAGGGTCAGTATTTGAGGGTGTGCTGCACTATTGGAGTGTCAGTAATTGAGGGAGTGCTGCACTATTGGAGTGTCAGTAATTGAGGGTGTGCTGCACTATTGGAGGTCAGTAGTTGAGGGTGTGCTGCACTATTGGAGGGTCAGTAATTGAGGGTGTGCTGCACTATTGGAGTGTCAGTAATTGAGGGTGTGCTGCACTATTGGAGGGTCAGAAATTGAGGGTGTGCTGCACTATTGGAGTGTCAGTAATTGAGGGTGTGCTGCACTATTGGAGTGTCAGTAATTGAGGGTGTGGTGCACTATTGGAGTGTCAGTAATTGAGGGTGTGCTGCAATATTGGATTGTCAGTAATTGAGGGTGTGCTGCACTATTGGAGTGTCAGTAATTGAGGGTGTGCTGCACTATTGGAGTGTCAGTAATTGAGGGTGTGCTGCACTATTGGAGTGTCAGTAATTGAGGATGTGCTGCACTATTGGAGTGTCAGTAATTGAGGGTGTGCTGCACTATTGGAGGGTCAGTAATTGAGGGTGTGCTGCACTATTGGAGTGTCAGTAATTGAGGGTGTGCTGCAATATTGGATTGTCAGTAATTGAGGGTGTGCTGCACTATTGAAGTGTCAGTAATTGAGGGTGTGCTGCACTATTGGAGTGTCAGCTTTTGAGGGTGTGCTGCACTATTGGAGTGTCAGTAATTGAGGGTGTGCTCCACTATTGGAGTGTCTGTAATTGAGGGTGTGCTGCACTATTGGAGTGTCAGTAATTGAGGTTGTGCTGCACTATTGAGGTGTCAGTAATTGAGGGTGTGCTGCACTATTGGAGGGTCAGTAATTGAGGGTGTGCTGCACTATTGGAGGGTCATTATTTGAGGGTGTGCTGCACTATTGGACGGTCAGCATTTGAGGGTGTGCTGCACTATTGGAGTGTCAGTAATTGAGTGTGTGCTGCACTATTGGAGTGTCAGTAATTGAGGGTGTGCAGCACTATTGGAGTGTCAGTAATTGAGGGTGTGCAGCACTATTGGAGTGTCAGTAATTGAGGGTGTGCTGCACTATTGGAGTGTCAGTAATTGAGGGTGTGCTGCACTATTGGAGTGTCAGTAATTGAGGGTGTGCTGCACTATTGGAGTGTCAGTAATTGAGGGTGTGCAGCACTATTGGAGTGTCAGTAATTGAGGGTGTGCTGCACTATTGGAGTGTCAGTAATTGAGGGTGTGCTGCACTATTGGAGTGTCAGTAATTGAGGGTGTGCTGCACTATTGGAGTGTCAGTAATTGAGGGTGTGCTGCACTATGGGAGGGTCAGTAATTGAGGGTGTGCTGCACTATTGGAGTGTCAGTAATTGAGGGTGTGCTGCACTATGGGAGGGTCAGTAATTGAGGGTGTGCTGCACTATGGGAGGGTCAGTAATTGAGGGTGTGCTGCACTATTGGAGTGTCAGTAATTGAGGGTGTGCTGCACCATTGGAGTGTCAGTAATTGAGGGTGTGCTGCACTATTGGAGAGTCAGTAATTGAGGGTGTGCTGCACCATTGGAGTGTCAGTAATTGAGGGTGTGCTGCACTATTGGAGTGTCAGTAATTGAGGGTGTGCTGCACCATTGGAGTGTCAGTAATTGAGGGTGTGCTGCACTATTGGAGAGTCAGTAATTGAGGGTGTGCTGCACCATTGGAGTGTCAGTAATTGAGGGTGTGCTGCACTATTGGAGGGTCAGTAATTGAGGGTGTGCTGCACTATTGGAGTGTCAGTAATTGAGGGTGTGCTGCACTATTGGAGTGTCAGTAATTGAGTGTGTGCTGCACCATTGGAGTGTCAGTAATTGAGGGTGTGCTGCACTATTGGAGTGTCAGTAATTGAGTGTGTGCTGCACCATTGGAGTGTCAGTAATTGAGGGTGTGCTGCACTATTGGAGTGTCAGTAATTGAGTGTGTGCTGCACTATTGGAGTGTCAGTAATTGAGGGTGTGCTGCACCATTGGAGTGTCAGTAATTGAGGTTGTGCTGCACTATTGGAGGGTCAGTAATTGAGGGTGTGCTGCACTATTGGAGTGTCAGTAATTGAGGGTGTGCTGCACTGTTGGAGGGAAATTAATTGTGGTTGTGCTGCACTATTGGAGTGTCAGTAATTGAGGGTGTGCTGCACTATTGGAGTGTCAGTAATTGAGGTTGTGCTGCACTATTGGAGGGTCAGTAATTGAGGGTGTGCTGCACCATTGGAGTGTCAGTAATTGAGGTTGTGCTGCACTATTGGAGGGTCAGTAATTGAGGGTATGCTGCACTATTGGAGTGTCAGTAATTGAGGGTGTGCAGCACTATTGGAGAGTCAGTAATTGAGGGTGTGCTGCACTATTGGAGTGTCAGTAATTGAGGGTGTGCTGCACTATTGGAGAGTCAGTAATTGAGGGTGTGCAGCACTATTGGAGTGTCAGTAATTGAGGGTGTGCTGCACTGTTGGAGGGAAATTAATTGTGGGTGTGCAGCACTATTGGAGTGTCAGTAATTGAGGGTGTGCTGCACTATTGGAGTGTCAGTAATTGAGGGTGTGCTGCACTATTGGAGTGTCAGTAATTGAGGGTGTGCTGCACTATTGGAGTGTCAGTAATTGAGGGTGTGCAGCACTATTGGAGAGTCAGTAATTGAGGGTGTGCTGCACTATTGGAGTGTCAGTAATTGAGGGTGTGCTGCACTATTGGAGAGTCAGTAATTGAGGGTGTGCTGCACTATTGGAGAGTCAGTAATTGAGGGTGTGCAGCACTATTGGAGTGTCAGTAATTGAGGGTGTGCTGCACTATTGGAGTGTCAGTAATTGAGCGTGTGCTGCACTATTGGAGTGTCAGTAGTTGAGTGTCTGCTGTACTATTGGAGTGTCAATAATTGAAGGTGTGCTGCACTATTGGAGTGTCAGCTTCTTAGGGTGTGCTGCACTATGGGAGGGTCATTATTTGAGGGATTGATGCACTATTGGAGTGTCAGTAATTGAGGGTGTGCTGCACTATTGAGGTGTCAGTACTTGAGGGTGTGCTGCACTATTGGAGGGTCAGTATTTGAGGGTGTGCTGCGCTATTGGAGGCTCAGTATTTGAGGGTGTGCTGCACTATTGGAGTGTCAGTAATTGAGGGTGTGCTGCACAGTTGGAGTGTCAGTAATTGAGGGTGTGCTGCACTATTGGAGTGTCAGTAATTGAGGGTGTGCTGCACTATTGGAGTGTCAGTAATTGAGGGTGTGCTGCACTATTGGAGGGTCAGTATTTGAGGGTGTCCTGCACTATTGGAGGGTCAGTAATTGAGGGTGTGCTGCACTATTGGAGTGTCAGTAATTGAGGGTGTGCTTCACTATTGGAGTGTCAGTAATTGAGTGTGTGCTGCACTATTGGAGTGTCAGTATTTGAGGGTGTCCTGCACTATTGGAGTGTCAGTATTTGAGGGTGTCCTGCACTATTGGAGAGTCAGTAATTGAGGGTGTGCTGCACTATTGGAGTGTCAGTAATTGAGGGTGTGCTGCACTATTGGAGTGTCAGTATTTGAGGGTGTCCTGCACTATTGGAGTGTCAGTATTTGAGGGTGTCCTGCACTATTGGAGAGTCAGTAATTGAGGGTGTGCTGCACTGTTGGAGTGTCAGTAATTGAGGGTGTGCTGCACTATTGGAGTGTCAGTAATTGAGGGTGTGCAGCACTATTGGAGTGTCAGTAATTGAGGTTGTGCTGCACTGTTGGAGGGAAATTAATTGTGGTTGTGCTGCACTATTGGAGTGTCAGTAATTGAGGGTGTGCTGCACTATTGGAGTGTCAGTAATTGAGGTTGTGCTGCACTGTTGGAGGGAAATTAATTGTGGTTGTGCTGCACTATTGGAGTGTCAATAATTGAAGGTGTGCTGCACTATTGGAGTGTCAGCTTCTGAGGGTGTGCTGCACTATGGGAGGGTCATTATTTGAGGGATTGCTGCACTATTGGAGTGTCAGTATTTGAGGGTGTGCTGCACTATTGGAGTGTCAGTAATTGAGGGTTTGCTGCACAATTGGAGTGTCAGTAATTGAGGGTGTGCTGCACTATTGGAGTGTCAGTAATTGAGGGTGTGCTGCACTATTGGAGTGTCAGTAATTGAGGGTGTGCTGCACTATTGGAGGGTCAGTATTTGAGGGTGTCCTGCACTATTGGAGGGTCAGTAATTGAGGGTGTGCTGCACTATTGGAGGGTCCGTAATTGAGTGTTTGCTGCACTATTTGAGTGTCAGTAATTGAGGGTGTGCTGCACTATTGGAGTGTCAGTAATTGAGTGTGTGCTGCACTATTGGAGTGTCAGTAATTGAGGGTGTGCTGCACTATTGTTGTGTCAGTATTTGAGGGTGTCCTGCACTATTGGTGTGTCAGTATTTGAGGGTGTCCTGCACTATAGGAGGGTCACTAATTGAGAGTGTGCTGCACTATTGGAGTGTCAGTAATTTACGGTGTTCTGCACTATTGGAGTGTCAGTATTTGAGCGTGTGCTGCACTATTGAGGTGTCAGTACTTGAGGGTGTGCTGCACTATTGGAGTGCCAGTAATTGAGGATGTGCTGCACTATTGGAGGGTAAGTAATTGAGGATGTGCTGCACTATTGGAGTGTCAGTAATTGAGGGTGTGCTGCACTATTGGAGTGTCAGTAATTGAGGGTGTGCTGCACTATTGGAGGGTCAGTAATTGAGGGTGTGCTGCACTATTGGAGTGTCAGTAATTGAGGGTGTGCTGCACTATTGGAGGGTCAGTATTTTAGGGTGTGCTGCACTATTGGAGTGTCAGTAATTGAGGGTTTGCTGCACTATTGGAGGGTCAGTAATTGAGGGTTTGCTGCACTATTGGAGTGTCAGTAATTGAGGGTTTGCTGCACTATTGGAGTGTCAGTAATTGAGGGTTTGCTGCAATATTGGAACGTCAGTAATTGAGGGTGTGCTGCACTATTGGAGTGTCAGTAATTGAGTGTGTGCTGCACTATTGGAGGGTCAGTATTTGAGGGTGTCCTGCACTATTGGAGGGTCAGTAATTGAGTGTGTGCTGCACTATTGGAGGGTCAGTATTTGAGGGTGTCCTGCACTATTGGAGTGTCAGTAATTGAGGGTGTGCTGCACTATTGGAGTTTCAGTATTTGAGGGTGTGCTGCACTATTGGAGTGTCAGTAATTGAGTGTGTGCTGCACTATTGGAGGGTCAGTATTTGAGGGTGTCCTGCACTATTGGAGTGTCAGTAATTGAGGGTGTGCTGCACTATTGGAGTGTCAGTAATTGAGGGTGTCCTGCACTATTGGAGGGTCAGTATTTGAGGGTGTCCTGCACTATTGGAGTATCAGTTTTTGAGGGTGTGCTGCACTATTGGATGGTCAATACTTTAGGGTGAGCTGCACTATTGGAGTGTCAGTAATTGAGGGTGTGCTGCACTATTGGAGTGTCAGTAATTGAGGGTGTGCTGCACTATTGCAGTGTCAGTAATTGAGGGTTTGCTGCACTATTGGAGTGTCAGTAATTGAGGGTTTGCTGCACTATTGGAGTGTCAGCTTTTGAGGGTGTTCTGCACTGTTGGAGGGAAATTAATTGTGGTTGTGCTGCACTATTGGAGTGTCAGCTTTTGAGGGTGTGCTGCACTATGGGAGGGTCATTATTTGAGGGTTTGCTGCACTATTGGAGTGTCAGTAATTGAGGGTGTGCTGCACTATTGAGGTGTCAGTACTTGAGGGTGTGCTGCACTATTGGAGGGTCAGTATTTGAGGGTGTGCTGCGCTATTGGAGGCTCAGTAATTGAGGGTGTGCTGCACTATTGGAGTGTCAGTAATTGAGGGTGTGCTGCACTATTGGAGTGTAAGTAATTGAGGGTGTGCAGCACTATTGGAGTGTCAGTAATTGAGGGTTTGCTGCACAATTGGAGTGTCAGTAATTGAGGGTGTGTTGCACTATTGGAGTGTCAGTAATTGAGGGTGTGCTGCACTATTGGAGTGTCAGTAATTGAGGGTGTGCTGCACTATTGGAGTATCAGTAATTGAGGGTTTGCTGCACAATTGGAGTGTCAGTAATTGAGGGTGTGCTGCACTATTGGAGTGTCAGTAATTGAGGGTGTGCTGCACTATTGGAGTGTCAGTAATTGAGGGTGTGCTGCACTATTGGAGTGTCAGTAATTGAGGGTGTGCTGCACTATTGGAGGGTAAGTAATTGAGCGTGTGCAGCACTATTGGAGTGTCAGTAATTGAGGGTGTGCTGCACTATTGGAGTGTCAGTAATTGAGGGTGTGCTGCACTAATGGAGGGTCAGTAATTGAGGGTTTACTACACTATTGGAGTGCCAGTATTTGAGGGTGTGCTGCACTAATGGAGGGTCAGTAATTGAGGGTGTGCAGCACTATTGGAGTGTCAGTAATTGAGGGTGTGCTGCACTATTGGAGTGTCAATAATTGAGGGTGTGCTGCACTATTGGAGTGTCAGTAACTGAGGGTGTGCTGCACTATTGGAGTGTCAATAATTGAGGGTGTGCTGCACTATTGGAGGGTCAGTAATTGAGGGTGTGCTGCACTATTGGAGTGTCATCTTTTGAGGGTGTGCTGCCCTATTGGAGGGTCATTATTTGAGGGTTTGCTGCACTATTGGAGTGTCAGTAATTGAGGGTGTGCTGCACTATTGAGGTGTCAGTACTTGAGGGTGTGCTGCACTATTGGAGGGTCAGTAATTGAGGGTGTGCTGCACTATTGGAGTGTCACTAATTGAGGGTGTGCTGCACTATTGAGGTGTCAGTAATTGAGGGTGTGCTGCACTATTGGAGTGTCACTAATTGAGGGTGTGCTGCACTATTGAGGTGTCAGTACTTGAGGGTGTGCTGCACTATTGGAGTGTCAGTAATTGAGGGTGCGCTGCACTATTGGAGTGTCAGTAATTGAAGGTGTGCTGCACTATTGGAGTGTCAGTAATTGAGGGTGTGCTGCACTATTGGAGTGTCAGTAATTGAGGGTGTGCTGCACTATAGGAGGGTCATTATTTTAGGGTGTGCTGCACTATTGGAGGGTCAGTAATTGAGGGTTTGCTGCACAATTGGAGTGTCAGTAATTGAGGGTGTGCTGCACTATTGGAACGTCAGTAATTGAGGGTGTGCTGCACTATTGGAGTGTCAGTAATTGAGGGTGTGCTGCACTATTGGAGTGTCAGTAATTGATGGTGTGCTGCACTATTGGAGTGCCAGTAATTGAGGGTGTGCTGCACTATTGGAGGGTCATTAATTGAGGGTGTGCTGCACTATTGGAGGGTCAGTAATTGAGGGTGTGTTGCACTATTGCAGGGTCAGTATTTGAGGGTGTCCTGCACTATTGGAGGGTCAGTAATTGAGGGTGTGCTGCACTATTGGAGTGTCAGTAATTGATGGTGTGCTGCACTATTGGACTGTCAGTAATTGAGGGTGTGCTGCACTAAAAGAGTGTCAGTAATTGAGGGTGAGCTGCACTATTGGAGTGTCAGTAATTGAGGGTGTGCTGCACTATTGGAGGGTCAGTAATTGAGGGTGTGCTGCACTATTGGAGTGTCAGTAATTGAGTGTGTGCTGCACTATTGGAGAGTCAGTAATTGAGGGTGTGCTGCACTATTGGAGTGTCAGTAATTGAGGGTGTGCTGCACTATTGGAGTGTCAGTAATTGAGGGTGTGCTGCACTATTGGAGTGTCAGTAATTGAGGGTGTGCTGCACTATTGGAGGGTCAGTAATTGAGGGTGTGCTGCACTATTGGTGTGTCAGTAATTGAGTGTGTGCTGCACTATTGGAGAGTCAGTAATTGAGGGTGTGCTGCACTATTGGAGGGTCAGTAATTGAGGGTGTGCTGCACTATTGGAGGATCAGTATTTGAGGGTTTGCTGCACTATTGGAGTGTCAGTAATTGAGGGTGAGCTGCACTATTGGAGGGTCAGTAATTGAGGATGTGCTGCACTATTGGAGGATCAGTATTTGAGGGTGTGCTGCACTATTGGAGTGTCAGTATTTGAGGGTGTGCTGCACTATTGGAGTGTCAGTAATTGAGGGTGTGCTGCACTATTGGAGTGACAGTACTTGAGGGAGTGCTGCTCTATTGGAGTGTCAGTAATTGAGGGTGTGCTGCACTATTGGAGTGTCAGTAATTGAGGCTGTGCTGCACTATTGGAGTGTCAGTAATTGAGGGTGTGCTGCACTGTTGGAGTGTCAGTAATTGAGGGTGTGCTGCACTATTGGAGGGTCAGTAATTGAGGGTTTGCTGCACTATTGGAGTGTCAGCTTTTGAGGTTGTGCTGCACTATTGGAGTGTCAGTAATTGAGGGTGTGCTGCACTATTGGAGTGTCAGTAATTGAGGGTGTGCTGCACTATTGGAGCGTCAGTAATTGAGGGTTTGCTGCACTATTGGAGTGTCAGCTTTTGAGGGTGTTCTGCACTGTTGGAGGGAAATTAATTGTGGTTGTGCTGCACTATTGGAGTGTCAGTAGTTGAGTGTCTGCTGTACTATTGGAGTGTCAGTAATTGAGGGTGTGCCGCACTATTGGAGTGTCAGCTTTTGAGGGTGTGCTGCACTATGGGAGGGTCATTATTTGAGGGTTTGCTGTACTATTGGAGAGTCAGTAATTGAGGGTGTGCTGCACTATTGGAGTGTCAGTAATTGAGGGTGTGCTGCACTATTGGAGTGTCAGCTTTTGAGGGTGTGCTGCACTATGGGAGGGTCATTATTTGAGGGTTTGCTGCACTATTGGAGTGTCAGTAATTGAGGGTGTGCTGCACTATTGGAGTGTCAGCTTTTGAGGGTGTGCTGCACTATTGGAGGGTCCGTAATTGAGGGTTTGCTGCACTATTTGAGAGTCAGTAATTGAGGGTGTGCTGCACTAATGGAGTGTCTGTAATTGAGGGTGTGCTGCACTATTGTACAGTCAGTAATTGAGGGTGTGCTGCACTATTGGAGTGTCAGTAATTGAGGGTGTGCTGCACTATTGGAGTGTCAGTAATTGAGGGTGTGCTGCACTATTGGAGGGTCAGTAATTGAGGGTGTGCTGCACTATTGGGGTGTCAGTTATTGAGGGTGTGCTGCACTATTGGAGCGTCAATAATTGAGGGTGAGCTGCACTATTGGAGCGTCAGTAATTGAGGGTGAGCTGCACTATTGGAGGGTCAGTAATTGAGGGTGTGCCGCACTATTGGAGTGTCAGTAATTGAGGGTGTGCTGCACTATTGGAGGGTCAGTAATTGAGGGTGTGCTGCACTATTGGAGTGTCAGCTTTTGAATGTGTTCTGCACTGTTGGAGGGAAATTAATTGTGGTTGTGCTGCACTATTGGAGTGTCAGTAGTTGAGTGTCTGCTGTACTATTGGAGTGTCAGTAATTGAGGGTGTGCCGCACTATTGGAGTGTCAGCTTTTGAGGGTGTGCTGCACTATGGGAGGGTCATTATTTGAGGGTTTGCTGTACTATTGGAGAGTCAGTAATTGAGGGTGTGCTGCACTATTGGAGTGTCAGTAATTGAGGGTGTGCTGCACTATTGGAGTGTCAGCTTTTGAGGGTGTGCTGCACTATGGGAGGGTCATTATTTGAGGGTTTGCTGCACTATTGGAGTGTCAGTAATTGAGGGTGTGCTGCACTATTGGGGTGTCAGTTATTGAGGGTGTGCAGCACTATTGGAGTGTCAGTAATTGAGGGTGTGCTGCACTATTGGAGCGTCAGTAATTGAGGGTGAGCTGCACTATTGGAGGGTCAGTAATTGAGGGTGTGCTGCACTATTGGGGTGTCAGTTATTGAGGGTGTGCTGCACTATTGGAGCGTCAGTAATTGAGGGTGAGCTGCACTATTGGTGTGTCAGTAATTGAGTGTGTGCCGCACTATTGGAGTGTCAATAATTGAGGGTGTGCTGCTCTATTGGAGTGTCAGTAATTGAGGGTGTGCTGCACTATTGGAGGGTCAGTAATTGAGGGTGTGCTGCACTATTGGAGTGTCAGTAATTGAGGGTGTGCTGCACTATTGGAGTGTCAGTAATTGAGTGTGTGCTGCACTATTGGAGTGTCAGTAATTGAGGGTGTGCTGCACTATTGAAGTGTCAGTAATAAAGGGTGTGCTGCACTATTGGAGTGTCAGTAATTGAGGGTGTGCTGCACTATTGGAGTGTCAGTAATTGAGGGTGTGCTGCACTATTGGAGTGTCAGTAATTGAGGGTGTGCTGCACTATTCGGGAGTCAGTAATTGAGGGTTTGCTGCACTATTGCAGTGTCAGTAATTGAGGGTGTGCTGCACTATTGGAGTGTCAGTAATTGAGGGTGTGCTGCACTATTGGAGTGTCAGTAATTGAGGGTGTGCTGTATTATTGGAGTGTCAGTAATTGAGGGTGTGCTGCACGATTGAGGTGTCAGTACTTGAGGGTGTCCTGCACTATTGGAGGGTCAGTATTCATGGGTGTGCTGCACTATTGGAGTGTCAGTAATTGAGGGTGTGCTGCACTATTGGAGGGTCAGTATTTGAGGGTGTGCTGCACTATTGGAGGGTCAGTATTAGAGGGTGTGCTGCACTATTGGAGTGTCAGTAATTGAGGGAGTGCTGCACTATTGGAGTGTTAGTAATTGAGGGTGTGCTGCACTATTGGAGGTCAGTAGTTGAGGGTGTGCTGCACTATTGGAGGGTCAGTAATTGAGGGTGTGCTGCACTATTGGAGTGACAGTAATTGAGGGTGTGCTGCACTATTGGAGTGTCAGTAATTGAGGGTGTGCTGCACTACTGGAGTGTCAGTAATTGAGGGTGTGCTGCACTATTGGAGGGTCAGAAATTGAGGGTGTGCTGCACTATTGGAGTGTCAGTAATTGAGGGTGTGCTGCACTATTGGAGTGTCAGTAATTGAGGGTGTGCTGCATTATTGGAGTGTCAGTAATTGAGGGTGTGCTGCACTATTGGAGTGTCAGTAATTGAGGGTGTGCTGCACTATTGGAGTGTCAGTAATTGAGGGTGTGCTACACTATTGGAGTGTCAGTAATTGAGGGTGTGCTGCACTATTGGAGGGTCAGTTATTGAGGGTGTGCTGCACTATTGGAGTGTCAGTAATTGAGGGTGTGCTGCAATATTGGATTGTCAGTAATTGAGGGTGTGCTGCACTATTGGAGTGTCAGTAATTGAGGGTGTGCTGCACTATTGGAGGGTCAGTAATTGAGGGTGTGCTGCACTATTGGAGTGTCAGTAATTGAGGGTGTGCTGCACTATTGGAGTGTCAGTAATTGAGGGTGTGCTGCACTATTGGAGTGTCAGTAATTGAGGGTGTGCTGCACTATTGGAGGGTCAGTAATTGAGGGTGTGCTGCACTATTGGAGTGTCAGTAATTGAGGGTGTGCTGCACTATTGGAGGGTCAGTAATTGAGGGTGTGCTGCACTATTGGAGTGTCAGTAGTTGAGTGTCTGCTGTACTATTGGAGTGTCAGTAATTGAGGGTGTGCCGCACTATTGGAGTGTCAGCTTTTGAGGGTGTGCTGCACTATGGGAGGGTCATTATTTGAGGGTTTGCTGTACTATTGGAGAGTCAGTAATTGAGGGTGTGCTGCACTATTGGAGTGTCAGTAATTGAGGGTGTGCTGCACTATTGGAGTGTCAGCTTTTGAGGGTGTGCTGCACTATGGGAGGGTCATTATTTGAGGGTTTGCTGCACTATTGGAGTGTCAGTAATTGAGGGTGTGCTGCACTATTGGAGTGTCAGCTTTTGAGGGTGTGCTGCACTATTGGAGGGTCCGTAATTGAGGGTTTGCTGCACTATTTGAGAGTCAGTAATTGAGGGTGTGCTGCACTAATGGAGTGTCTGTAATTGAGGGTGTGCTGCACTATTGTACAGTCAGTAATTGAGGGTGTGCTGCACTATTGGAGTGTCAGTAATTGAGGGTGTGCTGCACTATTGGAGTGTCAGTAATTGAGGGTGTGCTGCACTATTGGAGGGTCAGTAATTGAGGGTGTGCTGCACTATTGGGGTGTCAGTTATTGAGGGTGTGCTGCACTATTGGAGCGTCAATAATTGAGGGTGAGCTGCACTATTGGAGCGTCAGTAATTGAGGGTGAGCTGCACTATTGGAGGGTCAGTAATTGAGGGTGTGCCGCACTATTGGAGTGTCAGTAATTGAGGGTGTGCTGCACTATTGGAGGGTCAGTAATTGAGGGTGTGCTGCACTATTGGAGTGTCAGCTTTTG
Organism: Cetorhinus maximus; assembly: GCF_964194155.1. NCBI lineage: Eukaryota > Metazoa > Chordata > Chondrichthyes > Lamniformes > Cetorhinidae > Cetorhinus > Cetorhinus maximus. The sequence goes on from NW_027597042.1 coordinate 17,589, forward strand.
AATGTGTTCTGCACTGTTGGAGGGAAATTAATTGTGGTTGTGCTGCACTATTGGAGTGTCAGTAGTTGAGTGTCTGCTGTACTATTGGAGTGTCAGTAATTGAGGGTGTGCCGCACTATTGGAGTGTCAGCTTTTGAGGGTGTGCTGCACTATGGGAGGGTCATTATTTGAGGGTTTGCTGTACTATTGGAGAGTCAGTAATTGAGGGTGTGCTGCACTATTGGAGTGTCAGTAATTGAGGGTGTGCTGCACTATTGGAGTGTCAGCTTTTGAGGGTGTGCTGCACTATGGGAGGGTCATTATTTGAGGGTTTGCTGCACTATTGGAGTGTCAGTAATTGAGGGTGTGCTGCACTATTGGGGTGTCAGTTATTGAGGGTGTGCAGCACTATTGGAGTGTCAGTAATTGAGGGTGTGCTGCACTATTGGAGCGTCAGTAATTGAGGGTGAGCTGCACTATTGGAGGGTCAGTAATTGAGGGTGTGCTGCACTATTGGGGTGTCAGTTATTGAGGGTGTGCTGCACTATTGGAGCGTCAGTAATTGAGGGTGAGCTGCACTATTGGTGTGTCAGTAATTGAGTGTGTGCCGCACTATTGGAGTGTCAATAATTGAGGGTGTGCTGCTCTATTGGAGTGTCAGTAATTGAGGGTGTGCTGCACTATTGGAGGGTCAGTAATTGAGGGTGTGCTGCACTATTGGAGTGTCAGTAATTGAGGGTGTGCTGCACTATTGGAGTGTCAGTAATTGAGTGTGTGCTGCACTATTGGAGTGTCAGTAATTGAGGGTGTGCTGCACTATTGAAGTGTCAGTAATAAAGGGTGTGCTGCACTATTGGAGTGTCAGTAATTGAGGGTGTGCTGCACTATTGGAGTGTCAGTAATTGAGGGTGTGCTGCACTATTGGAGTGTCAGTAATTGAGGGTGTGCTGCACTATTCGGGAGTCAGTAATTGAGGGTTTGCTGCACTATTGCAGTGTCAGTAATTGAGGGTGTGCTGCACTATTGGAGTGTCAGTAATTGAGGGTGTGCTGCACTATTGGAGTGTCAGTAATTGAGGGTGTGCTGTATTATTGGAGGGTCAGTAATTGAGGGTGTGCTGCACTATTGGTGTGTCAGTAATTGAGGGTGTGCTGCACTATTGGAGTGTCAGTAATTGAGGGTGTGCTGCACGATTGAGGTGTCAGTACTTGAGGGTGTCCTGCACTATTGGAGGGTCAGTATTCATGGGTGTGCTGCACTATTGGAGTGTCAGTAATTGAGGGTGTGCTGCACTATTGGAGGGTCAGTATTTGAGGGTGTGCTGCACTATTGGAGGGTCAGTATTAGAGGGTGTGCTGCACTATTGGAGTGTCAGTAATTGAGGGAGTGCTGCACTATTGGAGTGTTAGTAATTGAGGGTGTGCTGCACTATTGGAGGTCAGTAGTTGAGGGTGTGCTGCACTATTGGAGGGTCAGTAATTGAGGGTGTGCTGCACTATTGGAGTGACAGTAATTGAGGGTGTGCTGCACTATTGGAGTGTCAGTAATTGAGGGTGTGCTGCACTACTGGAGTGTCAGTAATTGAGGGTGTGCTGCACTATTGGAGGGTCAGAAATTGAGGGTGTGCTGCACTATTGGAGTGTCAGTAATTGAGGGTGTGCTGCACTATTGGAGTGTCAGTAATTGAGGGTGTGCTGCATTATTGGAGTGTCAGTAATTGAGGGTGTGCTGCACTATTGGAGTGTCAGTAATTGAGGGTGTGCTGCACTATTGGAGTGTCAGTAATTGAGGGTGTGCTACACTATTGGAGTGTCAGTAATTGAGGGTGTGCTGCACTATTGGAGGGTCAGTTATTGAGGGTGTGCTGCACTATTGGAGTGTCAGTAATTGAGGGTGTGCTGCACTATTGGAGGGTCAGTATTTGAGGGTGTGCTGCAATATTGGATTGTCAGTAATTGAGGGTGTGCTGCACTATTGGAGTGTCAGTAATTGAGGGTGTGCTGCACTATTGGAGGGTCAGTAATTGAGGGTGTGCTGCACTATTGGAGTGTCAGTAATTGAGGGTGTGCTGCACTATTGGAGTGTCAGTAATTGAGGGTGTGCTGCACTATTGGAGTGTCAGTAATTGAGGGTGTGCTGCACTATTGGAGGGTCAGTAATTGAGGGTGTGCTGCACTATTGGAGTGTCAGTAATTGAGGGTGTGCTGCACTATTGGAGTGTCAGTAATTGAGGGTGTGCTGCACTATTGGAGTGTCAGTAATTGAGGGTGTGCTGCACTATTGGAGGGTCAGTAATTGAGGGTGTGCTGCACTATTGGAGTGTCAGTAATTGAGGGTGTGCTGCACTATTGGAGGGTCAGTAATTGAGGGTGTGCTGCACTATTGGAGTGTCAGTAATTGAGGGTGTGCTGCACTATTGGAGTGTCAGTAATTGAGGGTGTGCTGCACTATTGGAGTGTCAGTAATTGAGGGTGTGCTACACTATTGGAGTGTCAGTAATTGAGGGTCTGCTGCACTATTGGAGGGTCAGTAATTGAGGGTGTGCTGCACTATTGGAGTGTCAGTAATTGAGGGTGTGCTGCAATATTGGATTGTCAGTAATTGAGGGTGTGCTGCACTATTGGAGTGTCAGTAATTGAGGGTGTGCTGCACTATTGGAGTGTCAGCTTTTGAGGGTGTGCTGCACTATTGGAGGGTCAGTAATTGAGGGTGTGCTGCACTATTGGAGTGTCAGTAATTGAGGGTGTGCAGCACTATTGGAGTGTCAGTAATTGAGGGTGTGCTGCACTATTGGAGTGTCAGTAATTGAGGGTGTGCTGCACTATTGGAGTGTCAGTAATTGAGGGTGTGCTGCACTATTGGAGGGTCAGTAATTGAGGGTGTGCTGCACTATTGGAGTGTCAGTAATTGAGGGTGTGCTGCACTATTGGAGGGTCAGTAATTGAGGGTGTGCTGCACTATTGGAGTGTCATTAATTGAGGGTGTGCTGCACTATTGAGGTGTCAGTACTTGAGGGTGTCCTGCACTATTGGAGGGTCAGTATTCATGGGTGTGCTGCACTATTGGAGTGTCAGTAATTGAGGGTGTGCTGCACTATTGGAGGGTCAGTATTTGAGGGTGTGCTGCACTATTGGAGGGTCAGTATTTGAGGGTGTGCTGCACTATTGGAGTGTCAGTAATTGAGGGAGTGCTGCACTATTGGAGTGTCAGTAATTGAGGGTGTGCTGCACTATTGGAGGTCAGTAGTTGAGGGTGTGCTGCACTATTGGAGGGTCATTAATTGAGGGTGTGCTGCACTATTGGAGTGTCAGTAATTGAGGGTGTGCTGCACTATTGGAGTGTCAGTAATTGAGGGTGTGCTGCACTATTGGAGTGTCAGTAATTGAGGGTGTGCTGCACTATTGGAGGGTCAGTAATTGAGGGTGTGCTGCACTATTGGAGAGTCAGTAATTGAGGGTGAGCTGCACTATTGGAGGGTCAGTAATTGAGGGTGTGCTGCACTATTGGGGTGTCAGTAATTGAGGGTGTGCTGCAATATTGGATTGTCAGTAATTGAGGGTGTGCTGCACTATTGGAGTGTCAGTAATTGAGGGTGTGCTGCACTATTGGATTGTCAGCTTTTGAGGGTGTGCTGCACTATTGGAGGGTCAGTAATTGAGGGTGTGCTGCACTATTGGAGTGTCAGTAATTGAGGGTGTGCTGCACTATTGAGGTGTCAGTAATTGAGGGTGTGCTGCACTATTGGAGGGTCAGTAATTGATGGTGTGCAGCACTATTGGAGGGTCATTATTTGAGGGTGTGCTGCACTATTGGACGGTCAGTATTTGAGGGTGTGCTGCACTATTGGAGTGTCAGTAATTGAGTGTGTGCTGCACTATTGGTGTGTCAGTAATTGAGGGTGTGCTGCACTATTGGAGTGTCAGTAATTGAGGGTGTGCTGCACTATTGGAGTGTCAGTAATTGAGGGTGTGCTGCACTATTGGAGTGTCTGTAATTGAGGGTGTGCTGCACTATTGGAGTGTCAGTAATTGAGGGTGTGCTGCACTATTGGAGTGTCTGTAATTGAGGGTGTGCTGCACTATTGGAGTGTCTGTAATTGAGGGTGTGCTGCACTATTGGAGTGTCAGTAATTGAGGGTGTGCTGCACTATTGGAGTGTCAGTAATTGAGGGTGTGCTGCACTATTGGAGTGTCAGTAATTGAGGGTGTGCTGCACTATTGGAGTGTCAGTAATTGAGGGTGTGCTGCACTATTGGAGTGTCAGTAATTGAGGGTGTGCTGCACTATTGGAGTGTCAGTAATTGAGGGTGTGCTGCACTATTGGAGTGTCAGTAATTGAGGGTGTGCTGCACTATTGGTGTGTCAGTAATTGAGGGTGTGCAGCACTATTGGAGCGTCAGTAATTGAGGGTGTGCTGCACTATTGGAGGGTCAGTAATTGAGGGTGTGCTGCACTATTGGAGTGTCAGTAATTGAGGGTGTGCTGCACTATTGGAGTGTCAGTAATTGAGGGTGTGCTGCACTATGGGAGGGTCAGTAATTGAGGGTGTGCTGCACTATCGGGGTGTCAGTAATTGAGGGTGTGCTGCACTATTGGAGGGTCAGTAATTGAGGGTGTGCTGCACTATTGGAGTGTCAGTAATTGAGGGTGTGCTGCACTATTGGAGTGTCAGTAATTGAGGGTGTGCTGCACTATTGGAGGGTCAGTAATTGAGGGTGTGCTGCACTATTGGAGTGTCAGCTTTTAAGGGTGTGCTGCACCATTGGAGTGTCAGTAATTGAGGGTGTGCTGCACTATTGGAGTGTCAGTAATTGAGGGTGTGCTGCACTATTGGAGTGTCAGCTTCTTAGGGTGTGCTGCAAAATGGGAGGGTCATTATTTGAGGGATTGATGCACTATTGGAGTGTCAGTAATTGAGGGTGTGCTGCACGATTGGAGGGTCAGTATTTGAGGGTATGCTGCACTATTGGAGGCTCAGTATTTGAGCGTGTGCTGCACTATTGGAGTGTCAGTAATTGAGGGTGTGCTGCACTATTGGAGTGTCAGTAATTGAGGGTGTGCTGCACTATTGGAGTGTCAGTAATTGAGGGTGTGCTGCGCTATTGGAGGCTCAGTATTTGAGCGTGTGCTGCACTATTGGAGTGTCAGTAATTGAGGGTGTGCTGCACTATTGGAGTGTCAGTAATTGAGGGTGTGCTGCACTATTGGAGTGTCAGTAATTGAGGGTGTGCTGCGCTATTGGAGTGACAGTAATTGAGGGTGTGCTGCACTATTGGAGTGTCAGTAATTGAGGGTGTGCTGCACTATTGGAGGGTCAGTAATTGAGGGTGTGCTGCACTATTGGAGTGTCAGTAATTGAGGGTGTGCTGCGCTATTGGAGTGACAGTAATTGAGGGTGTGCTGCACTATTGGAGTGTCAGTAATTGAGGGTGTGCTGCACTATTGGAGGGTCAGTATTTGAGGGTGTCCTGCACTATTGGAGGGTCAGTAATTGAGGGTGTGCTGCACTATTGGAGTGTCAGTAATTGAGGGTGTGCTTCACTATTGGAGTGTCAGTAATTGAGTGTGTGCTGCACTATTGGAGTGTCAGTAATTGAGGGTGTGCTGCACTATTGGAGTGTCAGTATTTGACGGTGTCCTGCACTATTGGAGTGTCAGTATTTGAGGGTGTCCTGCACTATTGGAGAGTCAGTAATTGAGGGTGTGCTGCACTATTGGAGTGTCAGTAATTGAGGGTGTGCTGCACTGTTGGAGGGAAATTAATTGTGGTTGTGCTGCACTATTGGAGTGTCAGTAATTGAGGGTGTGCTGCACTATTGGACTGTCAGTAATTGTGGTTGTGCTGCACTATTGGAGTGTCAGTAATTGAAGGTGTGCTGCCCTATTGGAGTGTCAGCTTCTGAGGGTGTGCTGCACTATGGGAGGGTCATTATTTGAGGGATTGCTGCACTATTGGAGTGTCAGTAATTGAGGGTGTGCTGCACTATTGGAGTGTCAGTAATTGAGGGTGTGCTGCACTATTGGAGTGTCAGTAATTGAGGGTGTGCTGCACTATTGGAGGGTCAGTATTTGAGGGTGTCCTGCACTATTGGAGGGTCAGTAATTGAGGGTGTGCTGCACTATTGGAGGGTCCGTAATTGAGGGTGTGCTGCACTATTGGAGTGTCAGTAATTTACGGTGTTCTGCACTATTGGAGTGTCAGTTTTTGAGGGTGTGCTACACTATTGGAGGGTCAATACTTTAGGGTGAGCTACATTATTGGAGTGCCAGTAATTGAGGGTGTGCTGCACTATTGGAGGGTCAGTAATTGAGGGTGTGCTGCACTATTGGAGGGTCTGTAATTGAGTGTGTGCTGCACTATTGGAGTGTCAGTAATTGAGGGTGTGCTGCACTATTGGAGTGCCAGTATTTGAGGGTGTGCTGCACTAATGGACGGTCAGTAATTGAGGGTGTGCTGCAATATTGGAGGGTCAGTAATTGAGGGTGTGCTGCACTATTGGAGTGTCATCTTTTGAGGGTGTGCTGCCCTATTGGAGGGTCATTATTTGAGGGTTTGCTGCACTATTGGAGTGTCAGTAATTGAGGGTGTGCTGCACTATTGAGGTGTCAGTACTTGAGGGTGTGCTGCACTATTGGAGGGTCAGTAATTGAGGGTGTGCTGCACTATTGGAGTGTCAGTAATTGAGGGTATGCTGCACTATTGGAGGGTCAGTATTTTAGGGTGTGCTGCACTATTTGAGTGTCAGTAATTGAGGGTTTGCTGCACTATTGGAGTGTCAGTAATTGAGGGTGTGCTGCACTATTGGAGGGTCAGTAATTGAGGGTTTGCTGCACTATTGGAGTGTCAGTAATTGAGGTTTTGCTGCACTATTGGAGTGTCAGTAATTGAGGGTGTGCTGCACTATTGGAGTGTCAGTAATTGAGTGTGTGCTGCACTATTGGAGGTTCAGTAATTGAGGGTGTGCTGCTCTATTGGAGTGTCTGTAATTGAGGGTGAGCTGCGCTATTGGAGGGTCTGTAATTGTGGGTGTGCTGCACTATTGGAGTGTCAGTAATTGAGGGTGTGTTGCACTATTGGAGGGTCAGTATTTGAGGGTGTCCTGCACTATTGGAGGGTCAGTAATTGAGGGTGTGCTGCACTATTGGAGTGTCAGTAATTGATGGTGTGCTGCACTATTGGAGTGTCAGTAATTGAGGGTGTGCTGCACTATTGGAGTGTCAGTAATTGAGGGTGTGCTGCACTATTGGAGGGTCAGTATTTGAGGGTGTGCTGCACTATTGGAGTGTCAGTAATTGAGGGTGTGCTGCACTATTGGAGTGTCAGTAATTGAGGGTGTGCTGCACTATTGGAGTGTCAGTAATTGAGGGTGTGCTGCACTATTGGAGGGTCAGTATTTGAGGGTGTCCTGCATGATTGGAGGGTCAGTAATTGAGGGTGTGCTGCACTATTGGAGTGTCAGTAATTGAGGGTGTGCTGCTCTATTGGTGGGTCAGTAATTGAGGGTTTGCTGCACTATTGGAGTGTCAGCTTTTGAGGGTGTGCTGCACTATTGGAGTGTCAGCTTTTGAGGGTGTTCTGCACTGTTGGAGGGATATTAATTGTGGTTGTGCTGCACTATTGGAGTGTCAGCTTTTGAGGGTGTGCTGCACTATGGGAGGGTCATTATTTGAGGGTTTGCTGCACTATTGGAGTGTCAGTAATTGAGGGTGTGCTGCACTATTGAGGTGTCAGTACTTGAGGGTGTGCTGCACTATTGGAGGGTCAGTATTTGAGGGTGTGCTGCGCTATTGGAGGCTCAGTATTTGAGGGTGTGCTGCACTATTGGAGTGTCAGTAATTGAGGGTTTGCTGCACAATTGGAGTGTCAGTAATTGAGGGTGTGCTGCACTATTGGAGTGTCAGTAATTGAGGGTGTGCTGCACTATTGGAGTGTCAGTAATTGAGGGTGTGCTGCACTATTGGAGTGTCAGTAATTGAGGGTGTGCTGCACTATTGGAGTGTCAGTATTTGAGGGTGTCCTGCACTATTGGAGTGTCAGTATTTGAGGGTGTCCTGCACTATTGGAGGGTCAGTAATTGAGGGTGTGCTGCACTATTGGAGGGTCAGTAATTGAGGGTGTGCTGCACTATTGGAGTGTAAGTAATTGAGGGTGTGCAGCACTATTGGAGTGTCAGTAATTGAGGGTTTGCTGCACAATTGGAGTGTCAGTAATTGAGGGTGTGCTGCACTATTGGAGTGTCAGTAATTGAGGATGTGCTGCACTATTGGAGTGTCAGTAATTGAGGGTGTGCTGCACTATTGGAGGGTCTGTAATTGAGTGTGTGCTGCACTATTGGAGGGTAAGTAATTGAGGGTGTGCAGCACTATTGGAGTGTCAGTAATTGAGGGTGTGCTGCACTATTGGAGTGTCAGTAATTGAGGGTGCGCTGCACTATTGGAGTGTCAGTAATTGAGGGTGTGCTGCACTATTGGAGTGTCAGTAATTGAGGGTGCGCTGCACTATTGGAGTGTCAGTAATTGAGGGTGTGCTGCACTATTGGAGTGTAAGTAATTGAGGGTGTGCTGCACTATTGGAGGGTCAGTAATTGAGGGTGTGCTGCAGTATTGGAGTGTCAGTAATTGAGGGTGTGTTGCACTATTGGAGGGTCAGTATTTGAGGGTGTCCTGCACTATTGGAGGGTCAGTAATTGAGGGTTTGCTGCACTATTGGAGTGTCAGTAATTGATGGTGTGCTGCACTATTGGAGTGTCAGTAATTGAGGGTGTGCTGCACTATTGGAGTGTCAGTTATTGAGGGTGTGCTGCACTATTGGAGGGTCAGTATTTGAGGGTGTCCTGCACTATTGGAGGGTCAGTAATTGAGGGTGTGCTGCACTATTGGAGTGTCAGTAATTTACGGTGTTCTGCACTATTGGAGTAACAGTTTTTGAGGGTGTGCTGCACTATTGGAGTGCCAGTAATTGAGGATGTGCTGCACTATTGGAGTGTCAGTATTTGAGGGTGTGCTGCACTATTGGAGTGTCAGTAATTGAGGGTGTGCTGCTCTATTGGAGTGTCTGTAATTGAGGGTGTGCTGCACTATTGGAGTGTCAGTAATTGAGGATGTGCTGCACTATTGGAGGATCAGCATTTGAGGGTGTGCTGCACTATTGGAGTGTCAGTATTTGAGGGTGTGCTGCACTATTGGAGGATCAGCATTTGAGGGTGTGCTGCACTATTGGAGTGTCAGTATTTGAGGGTGTGCTGCACTATTGGAGTGTCAGTAATTGAGGGTGTGCTGCACTATTGGAGGATCAGCATTTGAGGGTGTGCTGCACTATTGGAGTGTCAGTATTTGAGGTTGTGCTGCACTATTGGAGTGTCAGTAATTGAGGGTGTGCTGCACTATTGGAGTGACAGTAATTGAGGATGTGCTGCACTATTGGAGGATCAGCATTTGAGGGTGTGCTGCACTATTGGAGTGTCAGTATTTGAGGGTGTGCTGCACTATTGGAGGATCAGCATTTGAGGGTGTGCTGCACTATTGGAGTGTCAGTATTTGAGGGTGTGCTGCACTATTGGAGTGTCAGTAATTGAGGGTGTGCTGCACTATTGGAGTGACAGTACTTGAGGGTGTGCTGCTCTATTGGAGTGTCAGTAATTGAGGGTGTGCTGCACTATTGGAGTGTCAGTAATTGAGGGTGTGCTGCACTATTGGAGTTTCAGTAATTGAGGGTGTGCTGCACTGTTGGAGTGTCAGTAATTGAGGGTGTGCTGCACTATTGGAGGGTCAGTAATTGAGGGTTTGCTGCACTATTGGAGTGTCAGCTTTTGAGGGTGTGCTGCACTATTGGAGTGTCAGTAATTGAGGGTGTGCTGCACTATTGGAGGGTCAGTAATTGAGGGTTTGCTGCACTATTGGAGTGTCAGCTTTTGAGGGTGTGCTGCACTATTGGAGTGTCAGTAATTGAGGGTGTGCTGCACTATTGGAGGGTCAGTAATTGAGGGAATTCTGCACTATTGGAGTGTCAGTAATTGAGGGTGTGCTGCACTATTGGAGCGTCAGTAATTGAGGGTTTGCTGCACTATTGGAGTGTCAGCTTTTGAGGGTGTTCTGCACTGTTGGAGGGAAATTAATTGTGGTTGTGCTGCACTATTGGAGAGTCAGTAATTGAGGGTGTGCTGCACTATTGGAGTGTCAGCTTTTGAGGGTGTGCTGCACTATGGGAGGGTCATTATTTGAGGGTTTGCTGCACTATTGGAGTGTCAGTAATTGAGGGTGTGCTGCACTATTGAGGTGTCAGTACTTGAGGGTGTGCTGCACTATTGGAGGGTCAGTATTTGAGGGTGTGCTGCGCTATTGGAGGCTCAGTATTTGAGGGTGTGCTGCACTATTGGAGTGTCAGTAATTGAGGGTTTGCTGCACAATTGGAGTGTCAGTAATTGAGGTTGTGCTGCACTATTGGAGGGTCAGTATTTGAGGGTGTCCTGCACTATTGGAGGGTCAGTAATTGAGGGTGTGCTGCACTATTGGAGGGTCCGTAATTGAGGGTTTGCTGCACTATTTGAGAGTCAGTAATTGAGGGTGTGCTGCACTAATGGAGTGTCTGTAATTGAGGGTGTGCTGCACCATTGGAGTGTCAGTGATTGAGGGTGTGCTGCACTATTGGAGTGTCAGTAATTGAGGGTGTGCTGCACTATTGGAGTGTCAGTAATTGAGGGTGTGCTGCACTATTGTACAGTCAGTAATTGAGGGTGTGCTGCACTATTGGAGTGTCAGTAATTGAGGGTGTGCTGCACTATTGGAGGGTCAGTAATTGAAGGAGTGCTGCACTATTGGAGTGTCAGTAATTGAGGGTGTGCTGCACTATTGGAGGGTCAGTAATTGAGGGTGTGCTGCACTATTGGGGTGTCAGTTATTGAGGGTGTGCTGCACTATTGGAGCGTCAGTAATTGAGGGTGAGCTGCACTATTGGAGCGTCAGTAATTGAGGGTGAGCTGCACTATTGGAGGGTCAGTAATTGAGGGTGTGCTGCACTATTGGGGTGTCAGTTATTGAGGGTGTGCTGCACTATTGGAGCGTCAGTAATTGAGGGTGAGCTGCACTATTGGTGTGTCAGTAATTGAGTGTGTGCCGCACTATTGGAGTGTCAATAATTGAGGGTGTGCTGCTCTATTGGAGTGTCAGTAATTGAGGGTGTGCTGCACTATTGGAGGGTCAGTAATTGAGGGTGTGCTGCACTATTGGAGTGTCAGTAATTGAGGGTGTGCTGCACTATTGGAGTGTCAGTAATTGAGTGTGTGCTGCACTATTGGAGTGTCAGTAATTGAGGGTGTGCTGCACTATTGGAGTGTCAGTAATAAAGGGTGTGCTGCACTATTGGAGTGTCAGTAATTGAGGGTGTGCTGCACTATTGGAGTGTCAGTAATTGAGGGTGTGCTGCACTATTGGAGTGTCAGTAATTGAGGGTGTGCTGCACTATTGGAGTGTCAGTAATTGAGGGTGTGCTGCACTATTGGAGTGTCAGTAATTGAGGGTGTGCTGCACTATTGGAGTGTCAGTAATTGAGGGTGTGCTGCACTATTGGAGTGTCAGTAATTGAGGGTGTGCTGCACTATTGGAGGGTCAGTAATTGAGGGTGTGCTGCACTATTGGAGGGTCTGTAATTGAGTGTGTGCTGCACTATTGGAGTGCCAGTTTTTGAGGGTGTGCTGCGCTATTGGTGGGTCAGTAATTGAGGGTGTGCTGCACTATTGGAGGGTCTGTAATTGAGGGTGTGCTGCACATTTGGAGTGTCAGTAATTGAGGGTGCGCTGCACTATTGGAGGGTCAGTAATTGAGTGTGTGCTGCACTATTGGAGTGTCAGTAATTGAGGGTGTGCTGCACTATTGGAGTGTCAGTAATTGAGGGTGTGCTGCACTATTGGAGTGTCAGTAATTGAGGCTGTGCTGCACTATTGGAGTGTCAATAATTGAGGGTGTGCTGCACTATTGGAGGGTCAGTAATTGAGCGTGTGCTGCACTATTGGAGTGTCAGTAATTGAGGCTGTGCTGCACTATTGGAGGGTCAGTAATTGAGGGTGTGCTGCACTATTGGAGGGTCAGTAATTCAGGTTGTTCTGCACTATTGGAGTGTCAGTAATTGAGATTGTGCTGCACTATTGGAGGTTCAGTAATTGAGGGTGTGCTGCACTATTGGAGTGTCAGTAATTGAGGGTGTGCTGCACTATTGGAGGTTCAGTAATTGAGGGTGTGCTGCACTATTGGAGTGTCAGTAATTGAGGGTGTGCTGCACTATTGGAGTGTCAGTAATTGAGGGTGTGCTGCACTATTGTAGTGTCATTAATTGTGGGTGTGTTGCACTATTGGAAGGTCACTAATTGAGGGTGTGCTGCACTATTGGTGGGTCAGCAATTGAGGGTGTGCTGCATTATTGCATTGTCAGTAATTGAGGGTTTGCTGTTTTATTGCAGTGTCAGTAATTGAGGGTGTGCTGCACTATTGGAGTGTCAGTAATTGAGGATGTGCTGCACTATTGGAGTTTAAAAGGGACACTCAGTGAGATCACGGTGAGGTTAAAGGGACAGATCATGAGATCACTGGGAGGTTAAAGGGACAGAGAGTGAGATCACTGGGTTTTTAAATGGACAGAGAGTGAGATCACGGGGAGTTTAAAGGGATAGAATGACATCACGGGGAGGTTAAAGGGACAGAGAATGATATCACGGTGAGGTTAAAGGGACAGAGAGTGAGATCACGGTGAGCTTAAAGGAACACAGAGAGTGATCACGGGTAGGTTAAAGGGACAGAGAGTGAGATCACGGAGAGATAAAGGGACAGAGATTGAGATCATGTGGAGTTAAAGGGACATGGAGTGAGATCACCGGGAGGTTAAACGGACAGAGAGTGAGATCCCGGGGAGGTTAAAGGGACAGAGAGTGAGATCACGGGGAGGATAAAGGGACAGAGAGTGAGATCACGGGGAGGTTAAAGGGACAGATAGTGAGGTCTCGGGAGGTTTAAAGGAAAAGAGAGTGAGATCACGTGGAGGTAAAAGGGACGGAGAGTGAGATCATGTGGAGGTTAAAGGCACAGAGAGTGAGATCACGGGCAGGTTAAAGGGACAGAGAGCGATCGCGGAGTTGTTAAAGGGACAGAGAGTGAGAACAGAGAAAGTGAAAGGGACAGAGATTGAGATCGGGCACAGTTAAAGAGACAGAGAGTGAGATCAGATACAGTGAAAGGGACAGAGAGTGAGATCACGGGGAGTTTAAAGGGACAGAGAGTGAGACCACTGGGAGGTTAAAGGGACAGAGATTGAGATCACGGGGAGGTAAATGGGAAATAGAGTGAGTTAAGGGGAGGTTGAAATGCCAGAGATTGAGAACATGGGAAGGTTAATGAAACAGAGAGTGATATCACGGGGCGTTTAAAGGGCCAGAGACTTAGATGACGGGGAGGATAAAAGGACAGATAATGAGATCACGGGGAGGTTAAAGGGAGAGAGAGTGAGATCACGGGGAGGTTAAAGGGACAGAGAGTGAAATCACGGGGAGGTTAAAGGGCCAGAGAGTTAGATGACAGATTGGTTAAAAGGACAGAGAATGAGATCACGGGGAGTTTAAAATTTCTGAGACTGAGATCACAGGGAGTTTAAAGGGACAGAGAGAGAGATCACAGGGAGGTTAAATGGACAGAGAGTGAGATCACGGGGAGGTTAAAGGGACAGAGGGTGAGATCACGGGGAGGTTAAAGCGATAGAGAGTGAGATCACGGGGAGGTTAATGGGACAGAGAGTGAGATCACGGGGAGGTTAAGTGGACAGAGAGTGAGATCACGGGGATGTTAAAGGGTCAGAGAGTGAGATTACGGGGAGGTTAAAGGAACAGAGAGTGAGATCATGGGGAGGCTAAAGGGACAGAGAGTGAGATCACTGGGAAGTTATAGGGACAGAGATTTAGATCACGGGGAGGTTAACGGGACAGAGAGAGAATACGGGGAGGTTAAAGGGACAGTTGTGAGATCACAGGGAGGTTAAATGGAGAGAGAGAAAGATCACGTGCTGTTTAAAGGGACAGAGAGTGAGATCACGGGGAGGTTAAAGGGAGAGAAAGTGAGATCACGGGCAGGTTAATGGGACAGAGAGTGAGATCACAGGGAGGTTAAAGGGACAGAAAGTGAGATCACTGGGTGGTTAAAGGGACAGAGAGAGAGATCACAGGGAGGTTAAAGGGACCGAAAGTGAGATCACGGGCATGTTAAAGCGACCGAGAGTGAGATTATGGGGAGGTTAAAGGGACAGAGAGTGAGAACACGGGGAGGTTAAAGGGACAGAGAGTGAAATCACGGGGAGGTTAAAGGGACATAGAGTGAATTCACAGGGAGGTTAAAGGGACAATGAGTGAGATTACGGGGAGGTTAAAGGGACAGAGATTGAGATCACGGGGAGGTTAAACGGACAGAGAGTGAGATCAGGGGGAGGTTAAGGGCACAGAGAGTGAGATCACAGGGATGATAAAGGGTCAGAGCATGAGATTACGGGGAGGTTAAAGGGACAGAGAGTGAGATCACGGGGAGGCTAAAGGGACAGAGAGTGAGATCACGGGGAGGCTAAAAGGAAAGAGAGTGAGATCACTGGGAAGTTAAAGGGACAGAGATTTAGATCAGGGGGAGGTTATCGGGACAGAGAGTGAGATCACGGGCAAGTTAAAGGGACAGAGAGAGATTACGGGGAGGTTAAAGCGACAGAGAGAGAGATCACAGGGAGGTTAATGGGACAGAGAGTGAGATCACTGTGCGGCTAAAGGGACAGGGAGTGAGATCACAGGGAGGCTAAATGGAAAGAGAGTGAGATCACTGGGAAGTTAAAGGGACAGAGATTTAGATCACGCGGAGGTTAACGGGACAGTGAGTGAATTCACGGGGAGGTTAACGGGACAGAGAGAGATTAAGGGAAGGTTAAAGTGACAGAGAGTGAGATTATGGGGAGGTTAAAGGGACAGAGTGTGAGATCACTGTGCGGCTAAAGGGACAGGGAGTGAGATCACTGGGAGGCTAAATGGAAAGAGAGTGAGATCACTGGGAAGTTAAAGGGACAGAGATTTAGATCACTGGGAGGTTAACGGGACAGAGAGTGAGATCACGGGGAGGTTAAAGGGACAGAGAGGGAGTTAACGAGGAGGTTAAAGTGACAGAGAGTGAGATCACGGGGAGGTTAAAGGGACAAAGAATGAGATCACGGGGAGGTTAAAGGGACAGAAATTGAGATCGCGGGTAGGTTAAAGGGACAGAGAATGAGATCACGGGGAGGTTGAAGGGACAGAGAGTGAGATCACGGGGAGGTGAAAGGGACAAAGATTGAGATCACGGGGAGGTTAAAGGGATAGAGAGTGAGATCACGGGGAGGTTAAAGTTACAGAGAGTGAGATCACGGGGAGGTTAAAGGGACAGAGAATGAGGTCACGGGGAGGTTAAAGGGATAGAGAGTGAGATCACGGGGAGGTTAAAGCAACAGAGAGAGATCACGGGGAGGTTAAAGGGACAGAGGGTGAGATCACGGGAATGTTAAAGGGACAGACTGTGAGATCATGGGGAGGTTAAAGGGACAGAGAGTGAGATCACGGGGATGTTAAAGGGACAGAGAGTGAGATCACGGGGATTTTAAAGGGACAGAGATTGAGATCAGGGACAGTTAAAGGTACTGAGAGGGAGAACAGGGCGACAGTTAAAGGGACAAAGATTGATATCAGGGACAGCTAAAGTGACCGGGAGAGATCAGAGTTTATTAAAGGGACAGTGAGTGTGATCGGGGGACTGTTAAAGGGACAGAGAGTGTGATCAGGAGGACAGTTAAAGGGACAAAGAGTGATACCAGGGACAGCTAAAGGGACAGAGAGAGAGCAGGCACTATTAAAGGGATAGAGAGTGATTTCGGGGGCCAGTTAAAGGGACTGAGAGTGATATCAAGGGGAGAGTTAAAGGGACAGATATTGAGATCAGGGGGACAGTTAATGGAACAGAGAATGAGATCAGGGAAGGTTAAAGGGACAGAGTGAGATCACGGGAAGTTAATGGGAAAGAGAGTGAGATCACAGAGAGGTTAAAGTTACAGAGATTGAGATCACGGGGCGGTTAAAGGGACAGTGATTGTGATCACGGGGAGGTAAAATGGACCGAGAGTGAGATCACGGGGAGGGTAAAGGGACAGAGAGTGAGATCACGGGGAGGTTAAAGGGACGGAGCGTGAGATCACAGGGAGGTTAAAGGGAGAGAGAGTGAGATCACGGGGAGTTTAAAGGGACAGAGAGTGAGATCACGGGGAGGTTAATGCGACAGAGAGTGAGAACACGGGGAGGGTAAAGGGACAGAGATTTAGATCACGAGGATGTTAACGGGACAGAGAGTGAGATCACAGGGAAGTTAAAGGGACAGAGAGTGAGATTACGGGGAGGTTAAAGGGACAGAGAGTGAGATAACGGGGAGGTTAAAGGGACAGTGAGTGAGATCACGGGGAGTTTAAAGGGACAGAGAGTGAGATCACAGGGAGGTTAAAGGGACAGAGATTTAGATCACGGGGAGGTTAACGGGACAGAGAGTGAGATCACGGGCAAGTTAAAGGGACAGAGAGAGATTACGGAGAGGTTAAAGCGATAGAGAGTGAGATCACGGGGAGGTTAATGGGACAGAGAGAGGGATCACGGGGAGGTTAAAGGGACAGAGAGCGATATCACAGGGAGGTTAAATGGAGAGAGACAAAGATCACGGGGAGGTTAAAGGGACAGAAAGTGAGATCACTGGGTGGTTAAAGGGACAGAGAGAGAGATCACAGGGAGGTTAAAGTGACCGAAAGTGAGATCACGGGCATGGAAAAGCGACCGAGAGTGAGATTATGGGGAGGTTAAAGGGACAGAGAGTGAGAACACGGGGAGGTTAAAGGGACAGAGAGTGAGATCACGGGGAGGCTAAAAGGAAGGAGAGTGAGATCACTGGGAAGTTAAAGGGTCAGAGATTTAGATCACAGGGAGGTTAACGGGTCAGAGAGTCATATCACGGGGAGGTTAAAGGGAGAGAGAGAAATTACGGGGAAGTTAAAGGGACAGAGAGTGAGATCACAGGGAGGTTAGAGGGACAGAGAGTCAGATCACGGGGAGGTTAAAGGGACAGAGAGTGTCTTCACGGGGAGTTGAAAGGGACGGAGAATGAGATCAGAGGGAGGTTAAAGCGACAGAGAGTGAGATCACGGGGAGGTTAAAGGGACAGACAGTGAGATCACGGTGAGGTTAATGGGACAGAGAGTGAGATCACGTGGAGATTAAAGGATCAGAGAGTGAGATCACAGGGAGGTTAAATGGACAGAGAGTGAGATCACGGGGAGTTTAAAGGGACAGAGAGTGAGATCACGGGAGGGTTAAAGGGACAGAGAGTGAGATCACTGGGAAGTTAAAAGGACATAGAGTGAGATCACGGGGTGGTTAAAGGGACAGAGAGAGAGATCACGGGTAGTTTAAAAGGACAGAGACTGAGATCATGGGGAGGTTTAAGGGGCAGGGAGAGAGATCACGGGGAGGTTAAACGCACGCAGAGTGAGACCACGGGGAGTTAAAGGGACAGAGAGTGAGATCACGGGAGGGTAAAAGGAATAGCGAGTGAGATCACGGGGAGGTTTAAAGGAAGGAGAGTGAGATGACGTGGAGGTTAAAGGGACAGAGAGTGAGATTACGGGGAGTTTAAAGGGACAGAGAGTGAGATCACAGGAGTGTAAAAGGAACAGAGAGTGAGATCACGGTTAGGTTAAAGGGACTGAGATTGAGATCACGGGGAGGTTAAAGGGACAGAGAGTGAGATTATGGGGAGGTTAAAGGGACAGTGAGTGAGATCTCGGGAAGTTTAAAGGGACTGAGAGTTAGATCAGGGGGAGGTTTAAGGGACTGAGAGTGAGATCACGGGGAGGTTAAAGGGACAGTGAGTGAGATCACGGGGAGTTTAAAGGGACAGAGAGTGAGATCACGGGGATGTAATAGGGACAGAGGGTGAGATCACGGGAGGGTTAAAGTTACAGAGAGTGAGATCATGGGAAGGTTAAAGTGACAGAGAGTGAGATCACGGGGAGGTTAAAGGGACAGAGATTGAGATCACGGGGAGGTTAAAGGGACAAAGATTGAGATCGGGGACAGTCAAAAGGACAAAAAGTGAGAACAGGGACTGTTAAAGGGACAGAGAGTGAGATCACGGGCAGGTTAAAGGGACAGAGAGTGAGATCACGGGGAGGTTAAAGGGACAGAGAGTGAGATTACGGGGAATTTAAAGGGACAGAGAGTGAGATCACGGGAGGGAAAAAGGAACAGAGAGTGAGATCACGGTTAGGTTAAAGGGACTGAGATTGAGATCACGGGGAGGTTAAAGGGACAGAGAGTGAGATTATGGGGAGGTTAAAGGGACAGTGAGTGAGATCTCGGGGAGTTTAATGGGACTGAGAGTTAGATCAGGTGGAGGTTTAAGGGACTGAGAGTGAAATCACGGTGAGGTTAAAGGGACAGAGATTGAGATCACGGGGAGGTTAAAGGGACAAAGATTGAGATCGGGAACAGTCAAAAGGACAAAAAATGAGAACAGGGACTCTTAAAGGGTCAGAGAGTGAGATCACGGGGAGGTTAAAGGGACAGAGAGTGAGATCATGGGGAGGTTAAAGGGACAGAGAGTGAGATCACGTGGAGGTTAAAGGGACAGAGAGTGAGATCATGGGGAGGTTAAAGGGACAGAGAGTGAGATCACGTGGAGGTTAAAGGGACAGTGAGTGAGATCACGGGGAAGTTAAAGGTACAGAGAGAGAGATCACGGGGAGGTTAAATGCACACAGAGTGAGAACACGGGGAGTTAAAGGGACAGAGAGTGAGATCACGTGGAGTTAAAGGGACATTGAGTGAGATCACGGGGAGGTTAAAGGGGAAGAGAGTGAGTTCACAGGGACGTTAAAGTGACAGAGTGAGATCGCGGAGATGTTAAAGGGACAGAGAGTGAGATCACGGTGAGGTTAAAGGGACAGAGAGTGAAATCACGTGGAGGTTAAATGGACAGAGAGTTCAATGACGGGGAGGTTAAAAGGACAGAGACTGAGATCACGAGAGGTTAAAGGGACAGAGCGAGAGATCACAGGGAGTTTAAAAGGATAGAAAGTGAGATCACGGGGATGTTATAGGGACAGGGAGTGAGATCACGGGGAGATTAAAGGGACAGAGAGTGAGATCACGGGGAGGTTAAAGGGACAGAAAGTGAGATCACGGGTAGGTTAAAGGGACAGAGAGTGAGTTAAGGGGAGGTTAAAGGACAAGACATTGAGAACATGGGCAGGTTAAAGAGACAGAGAGTGAGATCACGGGGCGGTTAAAGGGCCAGAGAGATAGATGACGGTGAGGATAAAAGGACAGAGACAAGATCACGGGGAGGTTAAAGGGAGAGAGAGAGATAACGGGGAGGTTAAACGTACACAGAGTGAGATCACGGGGAGGTTAATGGGACAGTGAGTGAGATCACGGGGGGTTTAAAAGGATAGAGAGTGAGATTACAGGGAGGTTACAGGGACAGAGACTGAGATCACGGGGAGGATAAAGGGACAGAGAGTGAGATGACGGGGAGGTAAAAGGGACAGAGAGTGAGATCACGGGGAGGTTAAAGGGACAGAGAGTGAGATGACGGGGAGGTAAAAGGGACAGAGAGTGAGTTCACGGTGAAGTTAAAGGGACAGAGAGTGAGATCACGGGGAGGATAAAGGGACTGAGAGTGAGTTCACGGGGACATTAAAGTGACAGAGAGTGAGATCACGGGGAGGTTAAAAGGACTGAGAGTGAGATCACTGGGAGGTTAAATGGACTGAAAGTGAGATCACGGGGAGGTTAAGGGGACAGAGGGTGAGATCACGGGGAGGTTTAAGGGACAGAGAGTGAGATCACTGGGAAGTTAAAGGCACATAGAGTGAGATTACGGGGAGGTTAAATGGACTGAGTCTGAGATCATGGGGAGGTTTAAGGGGCAGGGAGAGAGATCACGGGGAGGTTAAACGCACGCAGAGTGAGACCACGGGGAGTTAAAGGGACAGAGAGTGAGATCACGGGAGGGTAAAAGGAATAGCGAGTGAGATCACGGGGAGGTTTAAAGGAAGGAGAGTGAGATGACGTGGAGGTTAAAGGGACAGAGAGTGAGATTACGGGGAGTTTAAAGGGACAGAGAGTGAGATCACGGGAGTGTAAATGGAACAGAGAGTGAGATCACGGTTAGGTTAAAGGGACTGAGATTGAGATCACGGGGAGGTTAAAGGGACAGAGAGTGAGATTATGGGGAGGTTAAAGGGACAGTGAGTGAGATCTCGGGGAGTTTAAAGGGACTGAGAGTTAGATCAGGGGGAGGTTTAAGGGACTGAGAGTGAGATCACGAGGAGGTTAAAGGGACAGAGAGTGAGTTAAGGGTAGGTAAAAGGGCCAGAGATTGAGAACACGGCGAGGTTAAAGGGACAGTGAGTGAGATCACGGGGAAGTTAAAGGTACAGAGAGAGAGATCACGGGGAGGTTAAATGCACACAGAGTGAGAACACGGGGAGTTAAAGGGACAGAGAGTGAGATCACGTGGAGTTAAAGGGACATTGAGTGAGATCACGGGGAGGTTAAAGGGGAAGAGAGTGAGTTCACAGGGACGTTAAAGTGACAGAGTGAGATCGCGGAGATGTTAAAGGGACAGAGAGTGAGATCACGGTGAGGTTAAAGGGACAGAGAGTGAAATCACGTGGAGGTTAAATGGACAGAGAGTTCGATGACGGGGAGGTTAAAAGGACAGAGACTGAGATCACGAGAGGTTAAAGGGACAGAGCGAGAGATCACAGGGAGTTTAAAAGGATAGAAAGTGAGATCACGGGGATTTTATAGGGACAGGGAGTGAGATCACGGGGAGATTAAAGGGACAGAGAGTGAGATCACGGGGAGGTTAAAGGGACAGAGAGTGAGATCACGGGTCGGTTAAAGGGACAGAGAGTGAGTTAAGGGGAGGTTAAAGGACAAGACATTGAGAACATGGGGAGGTTAAAGAGACAGAGAGTGAGATCACGGGGCGGTTAAAGGGCCAGAGAGATAGATGACGGTGAGGATAAAAGGACAGAGACAAGATCACGGGGAGGTTAAAGGGAGAGAGAGAGATAACGGGGAGGTTAAACGTACACAGAGTGAGATCACGGGGAGGTTAATGGGACAGTGAGTGAGATCACGGGGGGTTTAAAAGGATA
This sequence comes from Cetorhinus maximus, assembly GCF_964194155.1. Taxonomy (NCBI): domain Eukaryota; kingdom Metazoa; phylum Chordata; class Chondrichthyes; order Lamniformes; family Cetorhinidae; genus Cetorhinus; species Cetorhinus maximus. The sequence goes on from NW_027597042.1 coordinate 38,811, forward strand.
GAGAGTGAGATTACAGGGAGGTTACAGGGACAGAGACTGAGATCACGGGGAGGATAAAGGGACAGAGAGTGAGATGACGGGGAGGTAAAAGGGACAGAGAGTGAGATCACGGGGAGGTTAAAGGGACAGAGAGTGAGATGACGGGGAGGTAAAAGGGACAGAGAGTGAGTTCACGGGGATGTTAAAGGGACAGAGAGTGAGATCACGGGGAGGATAAAGGGACTGAGAGTGAGTTCACGGGGACATTAAAGTGACAGAGAGTGAGATCACGGGGAGGTTAAAAGGACTGAGAGTGAGATCACTGGGAGGTTAAAGGTCTGAAAGTGAGATCATGGGGAGGTTAAGGGGACAGAGAGTGAGATCACGGGGAGGTTTAAGGGACAGAGAGTGAGATCACAGGGAAGTTAAAGGCACAGAGAGTGAGATTACGGGGAGGTTAAAGGGACAGAGAGTGAGATCACGGGGAGGCTAATAGGAAAGAGAGTGAGATCACTGGGAAGTTAAAGGGACAGAGATTTAGATCACAGGGAGGTTAACGGGTCAGAGAGTGACATCACGAGGAGGTTAGAGGGACAGAGAGTCAGATCACGGGGAGGTTAAAGGGACAGAGAGTGTGTTCACTGGGTGGTGAAAGGGACGGAGAATGAGATCACGGGGAGGTTAAAGGGACAGAGAGTGAGATCATGGGGAGGTTAAAGGGACAGAGAGTGAGATTTTTGGGAAGTTAAAGGGACAGAGATTTAGATTACGGGGAGGTTAAAGCGACAGAGAGTGAGATCACGGGGAGGTTAAAGGGACAGAGAGTGAGATCACGGGGAGGTTAAGTGGACAGAGAGTGAGATCACGGTGAGGTTAATGGGACACAGAGTGAGATCACGTGGAGGTAAAAGGGACAGAGAGTGAGATCACAGGGAGGTTAAGTGGACAGAGAGTGAGATCACGGGGATGTTAAAGGGTCAGAGAGTGAAATTACGGGGAGGTTAAAGGGACAGAGAGTGAGATCATGGGGAGGCTAAAGGGACAGAGAGTGAGATCACTGGGAAGTTAAAGGGACAGAGATTTAGATCACGGGGAGGTTAACGGGACAGAGAGTGAGATCACGGGCAAGTTAAAGGGACAGAGAGAGATTACAGGGAGGTTAAAGCGACAGAGAGAGAGATCACGGGGAGGTTCATGGGACAGAGAGTGAGATCATGGGGAGGTTAAAGGGACAGAAAGTCAGATCACGGGCAGATTAAAGGGACAGAGAGTGATATTATGGGGAGGTTAAAGGGACAGAGAGGGAGATCACTGTGCGGCTAAAGGGACAGGGAGTGAGATCACAGGGAGGCTAAATGGAAAGAGAGTGAGATCACTGGGAAGTTAAAGGGACAGAGATTTAGATCACGCGGAGGTTAACGGGACAGTGAGTGAATTCACGGGGAGGTTAACGGGACAGAGAGAGATTAAGGGAAGGTTAAAGGGACAGGGAGTGAGATCACGGGCAAGTTAAAGGGACAGAGAGAGATTACGGGGAGGTTAAAGCGACAGAGAGTGAGATCACGGGGATGTTAATGGGACAGAGAGTGAGATCACGGGGAGGTTAAAGGGACAGTTGTGAGATCACAGGGAGGTTAAATGGAGAGAGAGAAAGATCACGTGCTGTTTAAAGGGACAGAGAGTGAGATCACGGGGAGGTTAAAGGGAGAGAAAGTGAGATCACGGGCAGGTTAATGGGACAGAGAGTGAGATCACAGGGAGGTTAAAGGGACAGAGAGAGAGATCACAGGGAGGTTAAAGGGACCGAAAGTGAGATCACGGCCATGTTAAAGCGACCGAGAGTGAGATTATGGGGAGGTTAAAGGGACAGAGAGTGAGAACACGGGGAGGTTAAAGGGACAGAGAGTGAAATCACGGGGAGGTTAAAGGGACATAGAGTGAATTCACAGGGAGGTTAAAGGGACAATGAGTGAGATTACGGGGAGGTTAAAGGGACAGAGATTGAGATCACGGGGAGGTTAAACGGACAGAGAGTGAGATCAGGGGGAGGTTAAGGGCACAGAGAGTGAGATCACAGGGATGATAAAGGGTCAGAGCATGAGATTACGGGGAGGTTAAAGGGACAGAGAGTGAGATCACGGGGAGGCTAAAGGGACAGAAAGTCAGATCACGGGCAGATTAAAGGGACAGAGAGTGATATTATGGGGAGGTTAAAGCGACAGAGAGAGAGATCACGGGGAGGTTAAAGGGACAGAGAGTGAGATCACAGGGAGGTTAAATGGACAGAGAGTGAGATCACAGGGAGGTTAAAGGGACAGAAAGTCAGATCACGGGCAGATTAAAGGGACAGAGAGTGATATTATGGGGAGGTTAAAGGGACAGAGGGAGATCACTGTGCGGCTAAAGGGACAGGGAGTGAGATCACAGGGAGGCTAAATGGAAAGAGATTGAGATCACTGGGAAGTTAAAGGGAAAGAGATTTAGATCAAGCGGAGGTTAACGGGACAGTGAGTGAATTCACGGGGAGGTTAACGGGACAGAGAGAGATTAAGGGAAGGTTAAAGGGACAGAGAGTGAGATCACGGGCAGGTTAAAGGGACAGAGAGTGAGATTATGGGGAGGTTAAAGGGACAAAGAGTGAGATCAGTGTGCGGCTAAAGGGACAGGGAGTGAGATCACTGGGAGGCTAAATGGAAAGAGAGTGAGATCACTGGGAAGTTAAAGGGACAGAGATTTAGATCACTGGGAGGTTAACGGGACAGAGAGTGAGATCACGGGGAGGTTAAAGGGACAGAAATTGAGATCACGGGTAGGTTAAAGGGACAGAGAATGAGATCACGGGGAGGTTGAAGGGACAGAGAGTGAGATCACGGGGAGGTTAAAGGGACAAAGATTGAGATCACGTGGAGGTTAAAGGGATAGAGAGTGAGATCACGGGGAGGTTAAAGTTACAGAGAGTGAGATCACGGGGATGTTAAAGGGACAGAGAATGAGGTCACGGGGAGGTTAAAGGGATAGAGAGTGAGATCACGGGGAGGTTAAAGCAACAGAGAGAGATCACGGGGAGGTTAAAGGGACAGAGGGTGAGATCACGGGAATGTTAAAGGGACAGACTGTGAGATCATGGGGAGGTTAAAGGGACAGAGAGTGAGATCACGGGGATGTTAAAGGGACAGAGAGTGAGATCACGGGGATTTTAAAGGGACAGAGATTGAGATCAGGGACAGTTAAAGGTACTGAGAGGGAGAACAGGGCGACAGTTAAAGGGACAAAGATTGATATCAGGGACAGCTAAAGGGACCGGGAGAGATCAGAGTTTATTAAAGGGACAGTGAGTGTGATCGGGGGACTGTTAAAGGGACAGAGAGTGTGATCAGGAGGACAGTTAAAGGGACAAAGAGTGATACCAGGGACAGCTAAAGGGACAGAGAGAGAGCAGGCACTATTAAAGGGATAGAGAGTGATTTCGGGGGCCAGTTAAAGGGACTGAGAGTGATATCAAGGGGAGAGTTAAAGGGACAGATATTGAGATCAGGGGGACAGTTAATGGAACAGAGAATGAGATCAGGGAAGGTTAAAGGGACAGAGTGAGATCACGGGAAGTTAAAGGGAAAGAGAGTGAGATCACAGAGAGGTTAAAGTTACAGAGATTGAGATCACGGGGCGGTTAAAGGGACAGTGATTGTGATCACGGGGAGGTTAAATGGACCGAGAGTGAGATCACGGGGAGGGTAAAGGGACAGAGAGTGAGATCACGGGGAGGTTAAAGGGACGGAGCGTGAGAGCACAGGGAGGTTAAAGGGAGAGAGAGTGAGATAACGGGGAGGTTAAAGGGACAGTGAGTGAGATCACGGGGTGTTTAAAGGGACAGAGAGTGAGATCACAGGGAGGTTAAAGGGACAGAGATTTAGATCACGGGGAGGTTAACGGGACAGAGAGTGAGATCACGGGCAAGTTAAAGGGACAGAGAGAGATTACGAAGAGGTTAAAGCGATAGAGAGTGAGATCACGGGGAGGTTAATGGGACAGAGAGTAGATCACGGGGAGGTTAAAGGGACAGAGAGCGATATCACAGGGAGGTTAAATGGAGAGAGACAAAGATCACGGGGAGGTTAAAGGGACAGAAAGTGAGATCACTGGGTGGTTAAAGGGACAGAGAGAGAGATCACAGGGAGGTTAAAGTGACCGAAAGTGAGATCACGGGCATGGAAAAGCGACCGAGAGTGAGATTATGGGGAGGTTAAAGGGACAGAGAGTGAGAACACGGGGAGGTTAAAGGGACAGAGAGTGAGATCACGGGGAGGCTAAAAGGAAGGAGAGTGAGATCACTGGGAAGTTAAAGGGTCAGAGATTTAGATCACAGGGAGGTTAACGGGTCAGAGAGTGACATCACGGGGAGGTTAAAGGGAGAGAGAGAGATTACGGGGAAGTTAAAGGGACAGAGAGTGAGATCACAGGGAGGTTAGAGGGACAGAGAGTCAGATCACGGGGAGGTTAAAGGGACAGAGAGTGTCTTCACGGGGAGTTGAAAGGGACGGAGAATGAGATCAGAGGGAGGTTAAAGCGACAGAGAGTGAGATCACAGGGAGGTTAAAGGGACAGAGAGTGAGATCACGGTGAGGTTAATGGGACAGAGAGTGAGATCACGGGAGGGTTAAAGGGACAGAGAGTGAGATCACTGGGAAGTTAAAGGGACATAGAGTGAGATCACGGGGAGATTAAAGGCACAGTGAGTGAGATCACTGGGATGTTAAATGGACTGAGATTGAGATCACGGGGTGGTTAAAGGGACAGAGAGAGAGATCACGGGTAGTTTAAAAGGACAGAGACTGAGATCATGGGGAGGTTTAAGGGGCAGGGAGAGAGATCACGGGGAGGTTAAACGCACGCAGAGTGAGACCACGGGGAGTTAAAGGGACAGAGAGTGAGATCACGGAAGGGTAAAAGGAATAGCGAGTGAGATAACGGGGAGGTTTAAAGGAAGGAGAGTGAGATGACGGGGAGTTTAAAGGGACAGAGAGTGAGATCACGGGAGTGTAAAAGGAACAGAGAGTGAGATCACGGTTAGGTTAAAGGGACTGAGATTGAGATCACGGGGAGGTTAAAGGGACAGAGAGTGAGATTATGGGGAGGTTAAAGGGACAGTGAGTGAGATCTCGGGGAGTTTAAAGGGACTGAGAGTTAGATCAGGTGGAGGTTTAAGGGACTGAGAGTGAAATCACGGTGAGGTTAACGGGACAGAGAGTGAGATAACGGGGAGGTTAAAGGGACAGTGAGTGAGATCACGGGGAGTTTAAAGGGACAGAGAGTGATATCACGGGGAGGTTAAAGGGACAGTGATTGAGATTATGGGGAGGTTAAAGGGACAGAGAGTGAGATCACTGTGCGGCTAAAGGGACAGGGAGTGAGATCACTGGGAGGCTAAATGGAAAGAGAGTGAGATCACTGGGAAGTTAAAGGGACAGAGATTTAGATCACTGGGAGGTTAACGGGACAGAGAGTGAGATCACGGGGAGGTTAAAGGGACAGAGAGGGAGTTAACGAGGAGGTTAAAGTGACAGAGAGTGAGATCACGGGGAGGTTAAAGGGACAAAGAATGAGATCACGGGGAGGTTAAAGGGACAGAAATTGAGATCACGGGTAGGTTAAAGGGACAGAGAATGAGATCACGGGGAGGTTGAAGGGACAGAGAGAGATCACGGGGAGGTTAAAGGGACAAAGATTGAGATGACGGGGAGGTTAAAGGTATAGAGAGTGAGATCACGGGGAGGTTAAAGTTACAGAGAGTGAGATCACGGGGAGGTTAAAGGGACAGAGAATGAGATCACGGGAGGGTTAAAGGGATAGAGAGTGAGATCACGGGGAGGTTAAAGCAACAGAGAGAGATCACGGGGAGGTTAAAGGGACAGAGGGTGAGATCACGGGAATGTTAAAGGGACAGACTTTGAGATCACGGGGATTTTAAAGGTACAGAGATTGAGATCAGGGACAGTTAAAGGTACTGAGAGGGAGAACAGGGCGACAGTTAAAGGGACAAAAATTGATATCAGTGACAGCTAAAGGGACAGGGATAGATCAGAGTTTATTAAAGGGACAGTGAGTGTGATCGGGGGACCGTTAAAGGGACAGAGAGTGTGATCAGGAGGACAGTTAAAGGGACAAAGAGTGATACCAGGGACAGCTAAAGGGACAGAGAGAGAGCAGGCACTATTAAAGGGATAGAGAGTGATTTCGGGGGCCAGTTAAAGGGACTGAGAGTGATATCAAGGGGAGAGTTAAAGGGACAGATATTGAGATCAGGGGGACAGTTAATGGAACAGAGAATGAGATCAGGGAAGGTTAAAGGGACAGAGTGAGATCACGGGAAGTTAATGGGAAAGAGAGTGAGATCACAGAGAGGTTAAAGTTACAGAGATTGAGATCACGGGGCGGTTAAAGGGACAGTGATTGTGATCACGGGGAGGTTAAATGGACCGAGAGTGAGATCACGGGGAGGGTAAAGGGACAGAGAGTGAGATCACGGGGAGGTTAAAGGGACAGAGCGTGAGATCACAGGGAGGTTAAAGGGAGAGAGAGTGAGATCACGGGGAGTTTAAAGGGACAGAGAGTGAGATCACGGGGAGGTTAATGCGACAGAGAGTGAGAACACGGGGAGGGTAAAGGGACAGAGATTTAGATCACGAGAATGTTAACGGGACAGAGAGTGAGATCACAGGGAAGTTAAAGGGACAGAGAGAGAGATTACGCGGAGGTTAAAGGGACAGAGAGTGAGATAACGGGGAGGTTAAAGGGACAGTGAGTGAGATCACGGGGAGTTTAAAGGGACAGAGAGTGAGATCACGGGGAGATTAAAGGGACAGTGATTGAGATCACGGGGAGGTTAAAGGGACAGAGAGTGAGATCACGGGGAGGTTAAAGGGACAGAGATTGAGATCACGGGGAGGTTAAAGGGACAAAGATTGAGATCGGGTACAGTCAAAAGGACAAAAAGTGAGAACAGGGACTGTTAAAGGGACAGAGAGTGAGATCACGGGGAGGTTAAAGGGACAGAGAGTTAGATCACGGGGAGGTTAAAGGGACAGAGAGTGAGATCACGAGGAGGTTAAAGGGACAGAGAGTGAGTTAATGGTAGGTAAAAGGGCCAGAGATTGAGAACACGGCGAGGTTAAAAGGACAGTGAGTGAGATCACGGGGAAGTTAAAGGTACAGAGAGAGAGATCACGGGGACGTTAAACGCACACAGAGTGAGATCACGGGGAGTTAAAGGGACAGAGAGTGAGATCACGTGGAGTTAAAGGGACATTGAGTGAGATCACGGGGAGGTTAAAAAGAAGAGAGTGAGTTCACGGGGACATTAAAGTGACAGAGTGAGATCGCGGAGATGTTAAAGGGACAGAGAGTGAGATCACGGGGACCTTACGGGGACATTGAATGAGATCACGGGGAGGTTAATGGGACAGAGAGTGAGATCACGGGGAGGTTAAAGGGACAGAGAGTGAAATCACGTGGAGGTTAAAGGGACAGAGAGTTAGATGACGGGGAGGTTAAAAGGACAGAGACTGAGATCACGAGAGGTTAAAGGGACAGAGCGAGAGATCACAGGGAGTTTAAAAGGATAGAAAGTGAGATCACGGGGATGTTATAGGGACAGGGAGTGAGATCACGGGGAGATTAAAGGGACAGAGAGTGAGATCACGGGGAGGTTAAAGGGACAGAGAGTGAGATCACGGGTAGGGTAAAGGGACAGAGAGTGAGTTAAGGGTAGGTTAAAGGACAAGACATTGAGAACATGGGGAGGTTAAAGAGACAGAGAGTGAGATCACGGGGCGGTTAAAGGGCCAGAGAGTTAGATGACGGTGAGGATAAAAGGACAGAGACAAGATCACGGGGAGGTTAAAGGGAGAGAGAGAGATAAAGGGGAGGTTAAACGTACACAGAGTGAGATCACGGGGAGGTTAATGGGACAGTGAGTGAGATCACAGGGGGTTTAAAAGGATAGAGAGTGAGATTACGGGGAGGTTACAGGGACAGAGACTGAGATCACGGGGAGGATAAAAGTACAGAGAGTGAGATGACGGGGAGGTAAAAGGGACAGAGAGTGAGAGCACGGGGAGGATAAAGGGACAGAGAGTGAGATCACGGGGAGGATAAAGGGACAGAGAGTGAGATCACGGGGACGGTAAAGGGACAGAGGTTGAGATCACGTGGAGGTTAAAGGGACAGAGCGTGAGATCACGGGGAGGTTAAAGGGACAGAGAGTGAGATCACGGGGAGTTTAAAGGGACAGAGAGAGTTTACGGGGAGATTAAAGCGACAGAGAGAGATCACTGGGAGTTAAAGGGACAGAGGTTGAGATCACGAGGAGGTTAAAGGGACAGAGTGTGAGATCACGGGGAGGTTAAAGGGACAGAGAGTGAGATCACAGGGAGGTTAAAGGGAGAGAGAGTGAGATCACGGGGAGTTTAAAGGGACAGAGAGTGAGATCACGGGGAGGTTAATGCGACAGAGAGTGAGAACACGGGGAGGTTAAAGGTATAGAGAATGAGTTCACGGGGCGGTTAAAGGGACAGGGAGTGACATCACGGGGACGTTAACTGGACAGTGAGTGCTATCACGGGGAGGTTAATGGGATCGAGAGTGAGAGCACGGGGAGGTTAAAGGGATAGAGATTTAGATCACGGGGATGTTAACGGGACAGAGAGTGAGATCACGGGGGGGTAAAAGGGACAATGAGTGATTATGGGGAGGTTAAAGCAACAGAGCGAGATCACGGGGAGGTTAAAGGGGCAGAGACTGAGATCACGGGGAGGTTAAAGGGCCATAGTGCTACATCAGGGAGGTTAAAGGGACAGAGAGTGAGATCTCTGGGAAGTTAAAGGGACAGAGATTTAGATTACGGGGAGGTTAAAGCGACAGAGAGTGAGATTACGGGGAGGTTAAAGGTTCAGAGAGTGAGATCACGGGGAGGCTAAAGGGACAGAGAGTGAGATCACGGGGAGGCTAATGGGACAGAGAGTGAGATCACGTGAAGATTAAAGGGACAGAGAGTGAGATCACAGGGTGGTTAAAGGGACAGAGAGAGATTACGGGGAGGTTAAAGCGACACAGAGTGAGATCACGGGGAGGTTAAAGGGACAGAGAGTGAGATTACAGGGCGGTTAAAGGGAGAGAGAGTGAGATCACGGGCATTTTAAAGGGACAGAGAGTGAGATCACGGGGAGGATAAAGGGACAGAGAGTGAGATTATGGGGAGGTTAAAGGGAAAGAGAGTGAGATCACGGGGTGGCTAAAGCGACAGGGAGTGAGATCATGGGGAGGCTAAAGGGAAAGAGAGTGCGATCACTGGGAAGTTAAAGGGACAGAGAGAGATTACGGGGAGGTTATAGCGTCACAGAGTTAGATCACAGGGAGGTTAAAGGGACAGAGAGTGAGATCACGGGCAGGTTCAATGGACAGAGATTTACATCACGGGAAGATTAAATGGATAGAGTGAGATCAGTGGGACGTTAAAAGGAAAGAGATTGAGATCACGGGGAGGACAAAGGGACTGATTGAAATCACTGGGACGTTAAAGGGACAGAGATTGATTTCATGGGGAGGTTAAAGGGACAGAGAGTGAGATCACAGGGAGGTTAAAGGGAGAGAGAGTGAGATCACGGGCATTTTAAAGGGACAGAGAGTGAGATCACGGGGAGGATAAAGAGACAGAGATTGAGATCACGGGGAGGATAAAGGGATAGAGAGTGAGATTATGGGGAGGTTAAAGGGACAGAGAGTGAGATCACGGGATGGCTAAAGGGAAAGGGAGTGAGATCATGGGGAGGCTAAAGGGAAAGAGATTTACATCACGGGAAGATTAAGTGGATAGAGTGAGATCACTGGGACGTTAAAAGGAAAGAGATTGAGATCACGGGGAGGATAAAGGGACAAAGTGAGATCACTGGGACGTTAAAGGGACAGAGATGATTTCACGGGGAGGTTAAAGGGACAGAGAGTGAAATCACGGGGAGGTTAAAGGGACATAGAGTGAAATCACGGGGACGTTAAAGGGACAATGAGTGAGATTACGGGGAGGTTAAAGGGACAGAGATTGAGATCACGGGGAGGTTAAAGTGAAGAGTGAGATCACTGGGACGTTAAAGGGACAGAGATTGAGATCACGCAGAGTTTAAAGGGACAGAGAGTGAGATCACGGGGAGGTTAATGGGACAGAGAGTGAGATCAGAGGTAGGTTAACTGGACAATGAGTGAGATTACGGGGAGGTTAAACGGACAGGGAGTGAGATCACGGGGAGGTTAAAGGGACAGAGAGTGAGAACACGGGGAGTTTAAAGGGAAAGACAGTGATCAGTGGGAGAATAGATGGACAGAGAGTGAGATCACGTGGACGTTAAAGGGACAGAGAGTGAGATCACGGGGAAGTAAAAGGGACAGAGAGTGAGATCACGGGGAGGTTAAAGGGACAGAGAGTGAGATCACGGGGAGGTTAATGGGGCAGAGACTGAGATCACGGGGAGGTTAAAGGGGCAGAGACTGAGATCACGGGGAGGCTAAAAGGAAAGAGAGTGAGATCACTGGGAAGTTTAAGGGACAGAAATTTAGATCACGGGGAGGTTAACGGGAAAGAGAGTGAGATCACGGGCAGGTTAAAGGGACAGAGAGAGATTACGGGGAGGTTAAAGCGACAGAGAGTGAGATCAAGGGGAGGTTAATGGGACAGAGAGTGAGATCATGTGGAGGTTAAAGGGACAGAGAGTGAGATCACAGGGAGGTTAAAGGGACAGAGAGTGAGATTACGGGGAGGTTAAAGGGACAGAGGGTGAGATCACGGGGAGGCTAAAAGGAAAGAGAGTGAGATCACTGGGAAGTTAAAGGGGCAGAAATTTAGATCACGGGGGGTTAATGGGACAGAGAGTGAGATCAGAGATAGGTTAACTGGACAATGAGTGAGATTACGGGGATGATAAAGGGACAGGGAGTGAGATCTTGGGGAGGTTAAAGGGGCAGAGAGTGAGATTACGGGGATGTTAAAGGGACAGAGATTGAGATCACGGGGAGGCTAAAGGGACAGAGAGTGAGATCACGGGGAGGCTAAAAGGAAAGAGAGTGAGATCACTGGGAAGTTAAAGGGACAGAGATTTAGATCACGGAGACATTATCGGGACAGAGAGTGAGATCACGGGCAAGTTAAAGGGAGAGAGAGAGATTACGGGGAGGTTAAAGCGACAGAGAGAGAGATCACGGGGAGGTTAATGGGACAGAGAGATGAGATCACGGGGAGGTTAAAGGGACAGAGAGTGAGATCACAGGGAGGTTAAATGGACAGAGAGTGAGATCACAGGGAGGTTAAAGGGACAGAAAGTCAGATCACGGGCAGATTAAAGGGACAGAGAGTGATATTATGGGGAGGTTAAAGGGACAGAGAGGGAAATCACTATGCGGCTAAAGGGACAGGGAGTGAGATCACAGGGAGGCTAAATGGAAAGAGAGTGAGATCACTGGGAAGTTAAAGGGACAGAGATTTAGATCACGCGGAGGTTAACGGGACAGTGAGTGAATTCACGGGGAGGTTAAAGGGACAGAGAGTGAGATCACGGGCAGGTTAAAGGGACAGAGAGTGAGATTATGGGGAGGTTAAAGGGACAGAGAGTGAGATCACTGTGCGGCTAAAGGGACAGGGAGTGAGATCACTGGGAGGCTAAATGGAAAGAGAGTGAGATCACTGGGAAGTTAAAGGGACAGAGATTTAGATCACTGGGAGGTTAACGGGACAGAAAGTGAGATCACGGGGAGGTTAAAGGGACAGAGAGGGAGTTAACGAGGTGGTTAAAGCGACAGAGAGTGAGATTACGGGGAGGTTAAAGGGACAAAGATTGAGATCACGTGGAGGTTAAAGGGATAGAGAATGAGATGACGGGGAGGTTAAAGGGATAGAGAGTGAGATCACGGGGAGGTTAAAGTTACAGAGAGTGAGATCACGGGGTGGTTAAAGGGACAGAGAATGAGGTCACGGGGAGGTTAAAGGGATAGAGAGTGAGATCACCGGGAGGTTAAAGGGACAGAGGGTGAGATCACGGGAATGTTAAAGGGACAGACTGTGAGATCATGGGGAGGTTAAAGGGACAGAGAGTGAGATCACGGGGATGTTAAAGGGACAGAGAGTGAGATCACGGGGATTTTAAAGGGACAGAGATTGAGATCAGGGACAGTTAAAGGTACTGAGAGGGAGAACAGGGCGACAGTTAAAGGGACAAAGATTGATATCAGGGACAGCTAAAGGGACCGGGAGAGATCAGAGTTTATTAAAGGGACAGTGAGTGTGATCGGGGGACTGTTAAAGGGACAGAGAGTGTGATCAGGAGGACAGTTAAAGGGACAAAGAGTGATACCAGGGACAGCTAAAGGGACAGAGAGAGAGCAGGCACTATTAAAGGGATAGAGAGTGATTTCGGGGGCCAGTTAAAGGGACTGAGAGTGATATCAAGGGGAGAGTTAAAGGGACAGATATTGAGATCAGGGGGACAGTTAATGGAACAGAGAATGAGATCAGGGAAGGTTAAAGGGACAGAGTGAGATCACGGGAAGTTAATGGGAAAGAGAGTGAGATCACAGAGAGGTTAAAGTTACAGAGATTGAGATCACGGGGCGGTTAAAGGGACAGTGATTGTGATCACGGGGAGGTTAAATGGACCGAGAGTGAGATCACGGGGAGGGTAAAGGGACAGAGAGTGAGATCACGGGGAGGTTAAAGGGACAGAGAGTGAGATCACGGGGAGTTTAAAGGGACAGAGAGTGAGATCACGGGGAGGTTAATGCGACAGAGAGTGAGAACACGGGGAGGTTAATGGTATAGAGAATGAGTTCACGGGGCGGTTGAAGGGACAGGGAGAGAGATCACGGGGACGTTAACTGGACAGTGAGTGCTATCACGGGGAGGTTAATGGGATCGAGAGTGAGAGCACGGGGAGGTTAAAGGGACAGAGATTTAGATCACGGGGATGTTAACGGGACAGAGAGTGAGATCACGGGGGGGTAAAAGGGACAGAGAGAGATTACGGGGAGGTTAAAGCGACAGAGAGTGATATCACTGGGAGATTAATGTGACAGAGAGTTGGATCACGTGGACGTTAAAAGGACAGAGAGTGAGATCACGGTCAGTTTATAGGGACAGAGAGTCAGATCACGGGGAGGTTAATGGGACAGAGAGTGAGATCACGGGGTGATGAAAGGGACAGAAATGAGATCACAGGGATGTTAAAGGGACAGAGAGTGAGATCACGGGCAGGTTGAATGGACAGAGATTGAGATAACGGGGTGGTTAAAGGGACAGTGTGAGAGCACTGGGACCTTAAATGGACAGAGATTGAGATCACTGGGAGGTTAAAGGGACAGAGAGTGAGATCACGGGGAGGTTAATGGGACACAGAGTGATATCACGGGGAGGTTAAAGGGACAGAGAGTGATATCACGCTGATGTTAAAGGGACAGAGAGTGAGAACACGGGGAGCTTAAAGGGAAAGACAGAGATCATTGGGAGATTAAAGGGCCATAGAGTGAGATCACGGGGAGGGTAAAGGGACAGTGAGAGATTATGGGGAGGTTAAAGCAACAGAGCGAGATCACGGGGAGGTTAAAGGGGCAGAGAGTGAGATCTCTGGGAAGTTAAAGGGACAGAGATTTAGATTACGGGGAGGTTAAAGCGACAGAGAGTGAGATCACGGTGAGGTTAATGGGACAGAGAGTGAGATCACAGGGAGGTTAAATGGACAGAGAGTGAGATCACGGGGATGTTAATGGGACAGGGAGTGAGATTACGGGGAGGTTAAAGGTTCAGAGAGTGAGATCACGTGGAGGCTAAAGGGACAGAGAGTGAGATCACGGGGAGGCTAATAGGAAAGAGAGTGAGATCACTGGGAAGTTAAAGGGACAGAGATTTAGATCACGGGGAGGTTAACGGGACTGAGAGTGAGATCACAGGCAGGTTAAAGGGACAGAGAGTGAGATCACAGGGTGGTTAAAGGGACAGAGAGAGATTACGGGGAGGTTAAAGCGACACAGAGTGAGATCACGGGGAGGTTAAAGGGACAGAGAGTGAGATCACAGGGCGGTTAAAGGGAGAGAGAGTGAGATCACGGGCATTTTAAAGGGACAGAGAGTGAGATCACGGGGAGGTTAATGGGGCAGAGAGTGAGATCACGGGGAGGCTAAAAGGAAAGAGAGTGAGATCACTGGGAAGTTTAAGGGACAGAAATTTAGATCACGGGGAGGTTAACGGGACAGAGAGTGAGATCACGGGCAGGTTAAAGGGACAGAGAGAGATTACAGGGAGGTTAAAGCGACAGAGAGTGAGATCAAGGGGAGGTTAATGGGACAGAGAGTGAGATCATGTGGAGGTTAAAGGGACAGAGAGTGAGATCACAGGGAGGTTAAAGGTACAGAGAGTAAGATCACGGGGAGGTTAAAGGGACAGAGGGTGAGATCACGGGGAGGCTAAAAGGATAGAGAGTGAGATCACTGGGAAGTTAAAGGGGCAGAAATTTAGATCACGGGGAGGTTAAAGGGACAGAGAGTGAGATCACGGTGAGGTTAATGGGACAGAGAGTGAGATCACGTGGAGGTTAAAGGGACAGAGAGTGAGATCACGGGCAGAATAAAAGGACAGTGATTTTGATCATGGGGAGTTTAAAGGGACAGAGAATGAGATCACGGTGAGTTTAAAGGGACAGAGAGTGATAACACGTGGAGTTCAAAGGGAAAGACAGAGATCACGGGGAGGTTAAAGGGACAGAGGGTGAGATCACGGGAATGTTAAAGGGACAGACTGTGCGATCATGGGGAGGTTAAAGGGACAGAGAGTGAGATCACGGGGATGGTAAAGGGACAGAGAGCGAGATCACGGGGATTTTAAAGGGACAGAGATTGAGATCAGGGACAGTTAAAGGGACTGAGAGGGAGAACAGGGGGACAGTTAAAGGGACAAAGATTGATATCAGGGACAGCTAAAGGGACAGGGAGATATCAGAGACTATTAAAGGGACAGTGAGTGTGATCGGGGGACTGTTAAAGGGAGAGAGAGTGTGATCAGGGGGACAGTTAAAAGGACAAAGAGTGATACCAGGGACAGCTAAAGGGACAGAGAGAGAGGAGGCACTATTAAAGAGATAGAGAGTGAGATCGGGGGCCAGTTAAAGGGACTGAGAGTGATATCAAGGGGAGAGTTAAAGGGACAGATATTGAGATCAGGGGATCAGTTAAAGGAACAGAGAATGAGATCAGGGAAGGTTAAAGGGACAGAGTGAGATCACGGGAAGGTTAAAGGGAAAGAGAGTGAGATCACAGAGAGGTTAAAGGTACAGAGATTGAGATCACGGGGCGGTTAAAGGGACAGAGATTGTGATCACGGGGAGGTTAAATGGACCGAGAGTGAGATCACGGGGAGGTTAAAGGGACAGAGAGTGAGATCACGGGGAGGTTAAAGGGACAGAGAGTGAGATCACGTGGAGGTTAAAGGGAGAGAGAGTGAGATCACGGGGAGTTTAAAGGGACAGAGAGTGAGATCACGGGGCGGTTAAAGTTACAGAGATTGAGTTCACGGGGCGATTAAAGGGACAGAGATTGAGATCACGGGGAGGATAACTGGACAGTGAGTGCTATCACGGGGAGGTTAAAGGGACAGAGAGTGAGTACACGGGGAGTTTAAAGGGAAAGACAGTGATCACTGGGAGATTAAATGGACGGAGAGTGAGATCACGGGGAGGTTAAAGGGACAGAGAATGAGATCACGGGGATGTAAAAGGGACAGAGAGTGAGATCACGGGGAGGTTAAAGGGACAGAGAATGAGATCATGGGGAGGTTAATGGGACAGAGACTGAGATCACGGGGAGGTTAAAGGGGCAGAGACTGAGATCACGGGGAGGTTAAAGGGGCAGAGTGCTACATCAGGGAGGTTAAAGGGACAGAGAGTGAGATCACTGGGAGGTCAAAGGGACAGAGATTTAGATCACGGGGATGTTAACGGGACTGAGAGTGAGATCACGGGCAGGTTAAATGGACAGTGAGCTATTACGGGGAGGCTAAAGGGACAGAGATTGAGATCACGGGGAGGTTAAAGGGACAGAAATTGAGGTGACGGGGAGGTTAAAGGGACAGAGAATGAGATCACGGGGAGGTTAAAGGGACAGAAATTGAGATGACGGGGAGGTTAAAGGGACAGAGAGTGACATAACGGGGAGGTTAAAGGGACAGAGAGAGATCACGGGGAGGTTAAAGGGACAGAGAATGAGATCACGGGGAGGTTAAAGTTACAGAGAATGAGATCACGGGCAGATTAAAAGGAAAGTGACTTTGATCATGGGGAGTTTAAAGGGACAGAGAATGAGATCACGGAGGGGTTAAATGGACAGAGAGTGATATCACGGTGAGTTTAAAGGGACAGAGAGTGAGATCACGGGGAGGTTAAAGGGACAGAGGGTGAGATCACGGGAATGTTAAAGCGACAGAGAGTGAGATCACGGGGATTTTAAATTGACAGAGATTGAGATCAGGGACAGTTATGGGGACAGAGAGTCTGATCAGGGACAGTTAAAGGGACTGAGATGGAGAACAGGGGGACAGTTAAAGGGACAAAGATTGATATCAGGGACAGCTAAAGGGACAGGGAGAGATCAGAGACTATTAAAGGGACAGTGAGTGTGATCAGGGGACTGTTAAAGTGAGAGAGAGTGTGATCAGGGGGACAGTTAAAGGGACAAAGAGTGATATCAGGGACAGCTAAAGGGACAGAGAGAGAGGAGGCACTATTAAAGAGATAGTGAGTGAGATCGGGGGCCAGTTAAAGGGACTGAGATTGATATCAAGGGGAGAGTTAAAGGGACAGATATTGAGATCAGGGGAACAGTTAAAGGAACAGAGAATGAGGTCAGGGAAGGTTGAAGGGACAGAGTGAGATCACGGGAAGGTTAAAGGGAAAGAGAGTGAGATCACAGAGAGGTTAAAGGTACAGAGATTGAGATCACGGGGCGGTTAAAGGGACAGAGTTTGTGATCACGGGGAGGTTAAATGGACCGAGAGTGAGATCACAGGAAGGTTAAAGGGACAGAGAGTGAGATTACAGGGAGGTTAAAGGGAGAGAAGTGAGATCACGGGGAGTTTAAAGGGACAGAGAGTGAGATCACGGGGAGGTTAATGGGACAGAGAGTGAGATCACGGGGAGGTTAAAGGTACAGAGATTGAGTTCACGGGGCGGTGAAAAGGACAGAGAGTGAAATCACGGGGAGGATAACTGGACAGTGAGTGCTATCACGGGGAGGTTAATGATACAGAGAGTGAGAGCACGGGGAGGTTAAAGGGACAGAGATTTAGATCACAGGGAGGTTAACGGGACAGAGAGTGAGATCACGGGGGCTAAAAGGGACAGTGAGAGATTACGGGGACGTTAAAGCGACAGAGAGTGAGATCACGGGGAGATTAATGTGACAGAGAGTGGGATCACGTGGACGTTAAAGGGACAGAGAGTGAGATCACGGGGAAGTTAAAGGGACAGAGAGTGAGATCACGGTCAGGTTATAGGGACAGAGAGTCAGATCACGGGGAGGATAATGGGACAGAGAGTGAGATCACGGGGAGGTGAAAGGGACAGAGAATGAGATCACAGGGAGGTTAAAGGGACAGAGATTGAGATCACGGGCAGGTTGAATGGACAGAGATTGAGATAACGGGGAGGTTAAAGGGACAGTGTGAGATCACTGGGACCTTAAAGGGACAGAGATTGAGATCACGGGGAGGTTAATGGGACAGACAGTGATATCACGGGGAGGTTAAAGGGACAGAGAGTGATATCAAGCTGATGTTAAAGGGACAGAGTCTGAGAACACGGGGTGCTTAAAGTGAAAGACAGAGATCACTGGGAGATTCAAGGGACAGAGAGTGAGATCACGGGGAGGTTAAAGGGACAGTGAGAGATTATGGGGAGAATAAAGGGACAGAGTGAGATCACGGGGAGGTTATAGGGCCAGAGTGCTACATCAGGGAGGTTAAAGGGACAGAGAGTGAGATGTCTGGGAAGTTAAAGGGACAGAGATTTAGATTACGGGGAGGTTAAAGGGACAGAGAGTGAGATCACGGTGAAGTTAATGGGACAGAGAGTGAGATCACGTGGAGGTTAAAGGGACAGAGAGTGAGATTACAGGGAGGTTAAATGGACAGAAAATGAGATCACGGGGATGTTAAAGGGACAGGGAGTGAGGTTACGGTGAGGTTTAAGGGACAGAGAGTGAGATCACGAGGAGGCAAAAGGGATAGAGAGTGAGATCACGGGGAGGCTAATAGGAAAGAGAGTGAGATCACTGGGAAGTTAAAGGGACAGAGATTCAGATCACGGGGAGGATAACGGGACAGAGAGTGAGATCACAGGCAGGTTAAGGGACAGAGAGAGATTACGGGGATGTTAAAGCGACACAGAGTGAGATCACGGGGAGTTTAATGGGACAGAGAGTGAGATCACGTGAAGATTAAAGGGACAGAGAGTGAGATCACCGGGAGGTTAAAGGGACAGAGAGTGAGATCACGGGGAGGTTAAAGGGACAGAGAGTGAGATCACAGGGAGGTTAAAGGGAGAGAGAGTGAGATCACAGGCAGTTTAAAGGGACAGAATGTGAGATCACGGGGAGGTTAAAGGGACAGAGAGTTAGATCATCGGAAGGTTAAAGGGACAGAGAGTGAGATTATGGGGAGGTTAAAGGGACAGAGAGTGAGATCACGGTGTGTCTAAAGGGACAGGGAGTGAGATCACGGGGAGGTTAAAGGTACAGAGATTGAGTTCACGGGGCGGTTAAAGGGACAGAGAGTTAGATCACGGGGAGGATGACTGGACAGTGAGTGCTATCACGGGGAGGTTAATGATACAGAGAGTGAGAGCACGGGGAGGTTAAAGGGACAGAGATTTAGATCACGGGGAGGTTAACGGGACAGAGAGTGAGATCACGGGGGCTAAAAGGGACAGTGAGAGATTACGGGGACGTTAAAGCGATAGAGAGTGAGATCACGGGGAGATTAATGAGACAGAGAGTGGGATCACGTGGACGTTAAAGGGACAGAGAGTGAGATCACGGGGAAGTTAAGGGGACAGAGAATGAGATCACGGTCAGGTTATAGGGACAGAGCGTCAGATCACGGGGAGGATAATGGGACAGAGAGTGAGATCACGGGGAGGTTAAAGGGGCAGAGAGTGAGATCACGGACAGGTTGAATGGACAGAGATTGAGATAACGGGGAGGTTAAAGGGACAGTGTGAGATCACTGGGACCTTAAAGGGACAGAGATTGAGATCACTGGAAGGTTAAAGGGGCAGAGACTGAGATCACGGGGAGGTTAAAGGGCCAGAGTGCTACATCAGGGAGGTTAAAGGGACAGAGAGTGAGATCTCTGGGAAGATAAAGGGACAGAGATTTAGATTACGGGGAGGTTAAAGCGACAGAGAGTGAGATCACGGTGAAGTTAATGGGACAGAGAGTGAGATCACGTGGAGGTTAAAGGGACAGAGAGTGAGATTACCGGGAGGTTAAATGGACAGAGAGTGAGATCACGGGGATGTTAAAGGGACAGGGAGTGAGGTTACGGTGAGGTTAAAGGGACAGAGAGTGAGATCACGGTGAAGTTAATGGGACAGAGAGTGAGATCACGGGGAGGCTAATAGGAAAGAGAGTGAGGTCACTGGGAAGTTAAAGGGACAGAGATTTAGATCACGGGGAGGTTAAAGGGACAGAGAGCGATTACGGGATGGTTAAAGGGACAGAGAGAGATCACGGGGAGGTTAAAGGGACAGAGGGTGAGATGACGGGAATGTTAAAGGGACAGACTGTGAGATCATGGGGAGGTTAAAGGGACAGAGAGTGAGATCACGGGGAGGTTAAAGGGACATAGGGTGAGATCACGGGAATGTTAAAGGGACAGATTGTGAGATCATGGGGAGGTTAAAGGGACAGAGAGTGATATCACAGGGAGGTTAAAGGGAGAGAGGGTGAGATCACGGGCAGTTTAAAATGACCGAGAGTGAGATCACGGGGAGGTTAAAGGGACAGAGTGAGATCACGTGAACGTTAAATGGACAGAGAGTGAGATCAATGGGAGGTTAAAGGGATGGTGAGTGAGATCACGGGGAGGTGAAAGGGACAGAGATTGAGATCACAGGCAGTTTAAATGGACAGAGATTTAGATCACTGGAAGATTAAATGGATAGAGTGAGATCACTGGGACGTTAAAAGGAAAGAGATTGAGATCACGGGGAGGATAAAGGGACAGAGTGAGATCACTGGGACGTTAAAGGGACAGAGATTGAGATCACGGGGAGGTTAAAGGGACAGAGATTGAGATCACGGGGAGGTTAAAGGGACAGAGAGTGAGATCACGGGGAGTTTAAAGGGACAGAGAGTGAAATCACGGGGAGGTTAAAGGGACATAGAGTGAAATCATGGGGAGGTTAAAGGGACAGAGAGTGAGAGCACTGGGACGTTAAATGGACAGAGATTGAGATCACGCTGAGGTTAAAGTGAAGAGTGAGATCACTGGGACGTTAAAGGGACATAGATTGAGATCACGCGGAGGTTAAAGGGACGGAGAGTGAGATCACGGGGATGTTAAAGGGTCAGAGAGTGAGATCAGAGGTAGGTTAACTGGACAATGAGTGAGATTACGGGAGGATAAAGGGACAGAGAGTGAAATCACGGGCAGGTTGAATGGACAGAGATTGAGATAACGGGGAGGTTAAAGGGACAGAGTGAGATCACTGGGACCTTAAAGGGACAGAGATTGAGATCACTGGGAGGTTAAAGTGACAGAGAGTGAGATCACGGGGAGGTTAATGGGACAGACAGTGATATCACGGGGAGGTTAAAGGGACAGAGAGTGATATCACGCTGATGTTAAACGGACAGAGAGTGAGAGCACGGGGATGTTAAAGGGACAGTGAGAGATTATGTGGAGGATAAAGCGACAGAGCGAGATCACGGGGAGGTTATAAGGGGCAGAGACTGAGATCACGGGGAGGTTAAAGGGCCAGAGTGCTACATCAGGGAGGTTAAAGGGACAGAGAGTGAGATGTCTGGGAAGTTAAAGGGACAGAGATTTAGAATACGGGGAGGTTAAAGGGACAGAGAGTGAGATCACGGTGAGGTTAATGGGACAGAGAGTGAGATCACGTGGAGGTTAAAGGGACAGAGAGTGAGATTGCAGGGAGGTTTAATGGACAGAGAGTGAGATCACGGGGATGTTAAAGGGACAGGTAGTGAGGTTACGGTGAGGTTAAAGGGACAGAGAGTGAGATCACGGGGAGGCAAAAGGGACAGAGAGTGAGATCACGGGGAGGCTAATAGGAAAGAGAGTGAGGTCACTGGGATGTTAAAGGGACAGAGATTTAGATCACGGGGAGGATAACGGGACAGAGAGTGAGATCACAGGCAGGTTAAGGGACAGAGAGAGATTACAGGGATGTTAAAGCGACACAGAGTGAGATCACGGGTAGGATAATGGGACAGAGAGTGAGATCACGTGAAGATTAAAGGGACAGATATTGAGATCACCGGGAGGTTAAAGGGACAGAGACTGAGATCACGGGGAGGTTAAAGGGACAGAGAATGAGATCACAAGGAGGTTAAAGGGAGAGAGAGTGAGATCACGGGGAGGATAAAGGGACAGAGGTTGGGATCACAGGGAGGTTAAAGGGACAGAGAGTGAGATCACGGGAAGTTTAAAGGGACAGAGAGTGTGATTATGGGGAGGTTAAAGGGACAGAGAGTGAGATCACGTGGACGATAAAGGGACAGAGAGTGAGATCACTGGGAGGTTAAAGGGACGGTGAGTGAGATCACGGGGAGGTGTAAGGGACAGACAATGAGATCACAGGGAGGTTAAAGGGACAGAGAGTGAGATCACGGGCAGGTTAAATGGACAGACAATTAGATCACGGGAAGATTAAATGGATAGAGTGAGATCACTGGGACGTTAAAAGGAAAGAGATTGAGATCACGGGGAGGATAAATGGACAGAGTGAGATCACTGGGACGTTAAAGGGACAGAGATTGAGATCAGGGGAGGTTAAAGGGACAGAGATTGAGATCACGGGGAGGATAAAGGGACAGAGAGTGAGATCACGGGGAGTTTAAAGGGACAGAGAGTGAAATCACGGGGAGGTTAAAGGGCCATAGAGTGAAATCACGGGGAGGTTAAAGGGACAGAGAGTGAGAGCACTGGGACGTTAAAGGGTCAGAGATTGAGATCACGGGGAGGTTAAAGTGAAGAGTGAGATCAGTGGGACGTGAAAGGGACAGAAATTGAGATCACGCGGAGGTTAAAGGGATGGAGAGTGAGATCACGGGGAGGTAAAAGGGACAGAGAGTGAGATCAGAGGTAGGTTAACTGGACAATGAGTGAGATTACGGGAGGTTAAAGGGACAGGGAGTGAGATCACGGGGTGGTTAAAGGGACAGAGAGTGAGAACACGGGGAGTTTAAAGGGAAAGACAGTGATCACTGGGATATTAAATGTACAGAGAGTGAGATCACTGGGAAGTCAAAGAGACAGAGATTTAGATCACGGGGAGTTTAACGGGACAGAGAGTGAGATCACGGGCAGGTTAAAGGGACAGAGAGAGTTTACGGGGAGGTTAAAGCGACAGAGAGTGAGATCACGGTGAGATTAATGGGACAGAGAGTGAGATCATGCGGAGGTTAAAGGGACAGACAGTCAGATCGCGGAGAGGTTAAAGTTACAGAGAATGAGATCACGTGTAGATGAAAAGGACAGAGATTTTGATCATGCGGAGTTTAAAGGATCAGAGAGAGAGATCACGGGGAGGTTAAAGGGATAGAGAGTGAGATCACGGGGAGGTTAATGGGACAGAGAATGAGATCACGGGCAGGTTAAAAGGACAGTGATTTTGATCATGGGGAGTTCAAAGGGACAGAGAATGAGATCACGGAGGGGTTAAATGGACAGAGAGTGATATCACGGTGAGTTTAAAGGGACAGAGAGTGAGAACACGTGGCGTTTAAAGGGAAAGACAGAGATCACGGGGAGGTTAAAGGGACAGAGAGTGAGATCACGGGGAGGTTAAAGGGACAGAGAGAGATTACGGATTGGTTAAAGCGACAGAGAGAGATCACGGGGAGGTTAAAGGGACAGAGGGTGAGATCATGGGAATGTTAAAGGGACAGACTGTGAGATCATGGGGAGGTTAAAGGGACAGAGAGTGAGATCACGGGGAGGTTAAAGGGACATAGGGTGAGATCACGGGAATGTTAAAGGGAGAGAGAGTGAGATCACGGGCAGTTTAAAGGGACAGAGAGTGAGATCACGTGGAGGTTAAAGGGACAAAGTGAGATCTCGTCGACGTTAAAGGGACAGAGAGTGAGATCACAGGGAGGTTAAAGGGACGGTGAGTGAGATCACGGGGAGGTGAAAGGGGCAGACAATGAGATCACGGGCAGGTTAAATGGACAGAGATTTAGATCACCGGAAGATTAAATGGATAGAGTGAGATCACTGGGACGTTAAAAGGAAAGAGATTGAGATCACGGGGAGGATAAAGGGACAGAGTGAGATCACTGGGACGTTAAAGGGACAGAGATTGAGATCACGGGGAGGTTAAAGGGACAGAGAGTGAGATCACGGGGAGTTTAAAGGGAAAGAGAGTGAAATCACGGGGAGGTTAAAGGGACAGAGAGTGAGAGCACTGGGACGTTAAACGGACAGAGATTGAGATCACGGGGAGGTTTAAGTGAAGTTTGAGATCACTGGGTCGTTAAAGGGACAGAGATTGAGATCACGCGGAGCTTAAAGGGACGGAGAGTGAGATCACGGGGATGTTAAAGGGTCAGAGAGTGAGATCAGAGGTAGGTCAACTGGACAATGAGTGTGATTACGGGAGGTTAAAAGGTCAGAGAGAGAGATCACGGGGAGGTTAAAGGGACAGAGAGTGAGAACACGGGGAGTTTAAAGGGAAAGACAGTGATCACTCGGAGATTAAATGGACAGAGAGTGACATCACGTGGACGTTAAAGGGACAGAGAGTGAGATCACGGGGAAGTAAAAGGGATAGAGAGTGAGATCACGGGGAGGTTAATGGGACAGAGACTGAGATCACGGGGAGGTTAAAGGGGCAGAGACTGAGATCACGGGGAGGTTAAAGGGGCAGAGTGATACATCAGGGAGGTTAAAGGGACAGAGAGTGAGATCGCTGGGAAGTCAAAGAGACAGAGATTTAGATCACGGGGAGCTTAACGGGACAGAGAGTGAGATCACGGGCAGGTTAAAGCGACAGAGACAGATCACGATGAGGTTAATGGGACAGAGAGTGAGATCATGTGGAGGTTAAAGGGACAGACAGTCAGATCACGGGGAGGTTAAAGTTACAGAGAATGAGAACACGGGGAGTTTAAAGGGACTGAGATTGAGATCACGGGGAGGTTAAATGGACAGAGAGTGAGATCACGGGGAGGTTAAAGGGACAGAGAGTGAGATCACGGGGAGGTTAAAGGGACAGAGAGAGATTACGGGATGGTTAAAGCGACAGAGAGAGATCACGGGGATGTTAAAGGGACAGAGGGTGAGATCACGGGAATATTAAAGGGACAGAGAGTTAGATCACGGGGAGGTTAAAGGGACATAGGGTGAGATCACGGGAATGTTAAAGGGACAGACTGTGAGATCATGGGGAGTTTAAAGGGACAGAGAGTGATATCACAGGGAGGTTAAAGGGAGAGAGAGTGAGATCACGGGCAGTTTAAAGGGACAGAGAGTGAGATCACGGGGAGGTTAAAGTGACAGAGAGAGATCACGTCGACGTTAACGGGACAGAGAGTGAGATCACAGGGAGGTTAAAGGGACGGTGAGTGAGATCACGGGGAGGTGAAAGGGACAGAGAGTGAGATCACGGGCAGGTTAAATGGACAGAGATTTAGATCACTGGAAGATTAAATGGATATAGTGAGATCACTGGGACGTTAAAAGGAAAGAGATTGAGATCACGGGGAGGATAAAGGGACAGAGTGAGATCACTGGGACGTTAAAGGGACAGAGATTGAGATCACGGGGAGGTTAAAGGGACAGAGATTGAGATCACGGGGAGGTTAAAGGGACAGAGAGTGAGATCACGGGGAGATTAAAGGGAAAGAGAGTGAAATCACGGGGAGGTTAAAGGGACAGAGAGTGAGAGCACTGGGACGTTAAAGGGACAGAGATTGAGATCACTGGGAGGTTTAAGTGAAGAGTGAGATCACGGGGAGGTTAAAATTACAGAGAATGAGATCACGGGCAGGTTAAAAGGGCAGTGATTTTGATCATGGGGACTTCAAAGGGACAGAGAATGATATCAAGGATGGGTTAAATGGACAGAGAGTGATATCACGGTGAGCTTAAAGGGACAGAGAGTGAGATCATGGGGAGGTTAAAGGGACAGAGAGTGATATCATGGGGAGGTTAAAGGGACAGAGAGTGATATCACAGGGAGGTTAAAAGGAGAGAGAGTGAGATCAGGGGCAGTTTAAAGGGAGAGAGATTGAGATCACGGGCAGGTTAAATGGAAAGAGATTGAGATCACGGGAAGATTAAATGGATAGAGTGAGATCACTGGGACGTTAAAGGGACAGAAGTTGAGATCACGGGGAGGTTAAAGGGACAGAGTGAGATCACCGGGACCTTAAAGGAACGGAGAGTGAGATCACGGGGAGGTTATAGGGTTCAGAGAGTGATATCACGATGAGGTTAAAGGGACCGAGAGTGAGATCACGTGGGGGTTAAAGGGACAGTGAGAGATTATGGGGTGGTTAAAGCGACAGAGAGAGATCATGGGGAGGTTAAAGGGACAGAGACAGAGATCACGGGGAGGTTAAAGGGACAGAGATTTTGATCACGGGGAGGTTAACGGGACAGAGAGTGAGATCACGGGCAGGTTAAAGGGACAGAGAGATATTCCGGGGAGGCTAAAGGGACAGAGAGTGAGATCACGGGGAGGTTAAAGGGACAGAGAGTGAGATCTCAGGGAGGTTAAAGGGAAAGAGAGTGAGATCACCGGGAGGTTGAGGGGACAGAGAGTGAGATCACGGGGAGGTTAAAAGGACAGAGAGTGAGATCACAGGGAGGTTAAAGGGAGAGAGAGTGAGATCACGGGGAGTTTAAAGGGACAGAGAGTGAGATCATGGGAAGTTAATGGAACAGAGAGTGAGATGATGGGGAGGTTAAAGGGGCAGAGAATGATTTCACGGTGAGCTTAAAGGGGCAGGGAATGAGAGCACAGGGAAGTTAATTG
The DNA here is from genome assembly GCF_964194155.1 of Cetorhinus maximus. Lineage (NCBI taxonomy): Eukaryota > Metazoa > Chordata > Chondrichthyes > Lamniformes > Cetorhinidae > Cetorhinus > Cetorhinus maximus. The sequence continues at coordinate 65,090 of NW_027597042.1, forward strand.
GACAGAGAGTGAGTTCACGGAATGTTTAAAGGTACAGAGATTGAGTTCACGGGGTGGTTAAAGGGACAGAGATTAAGATCACGGGGAGGATAACTGGACAGTGATTGCGATCACGGGGAGGTTAATGGACAGAGAATGAGAGCACGGGGAGGTTAAAGGGACAGAGATTGAGATCACGGGGATTTTAAAGTGAAAGAGAGTGTGATCACGGGGAGGTTAACTGGACAGAGACTGAGATCACGGGTAGGTTAAAGGGACAGAGAGTAAGATTACGGGGAGGATAAAGGGACAGAGAGTGAGATCACGGGGTGGCTAAAGGGACAGGGAGTGAGATCATGGGGAGGCTAAAGGGAAAGAGAGTGAGATCACTGGGAAGTTAAAGGGACAGAGATTTAGATCAAGGGGAGGTTAACGGGACAGAGAGTGAGTTCACGGGGAGGTAAAAGGGACAGAGAGAGATTACTGGGAGGTTAAAGCGACAGAGAGTGAGATCACGGCGAGATTAGTGTGACAGAGAGTGAGATCACGTGAACGTTAAAGGGACAGCGAGTGAGAACACGGGGAAGTTAAAGGGACAGAGAGTGAGATCAAGGCGATGTTAAAGGGACAGAGAGTCAGATCACGGGGAGGTTAATGGGACGGAGAGTGAGATCACGGGGAGGTGAAGGGGACAGAGAATGAGATCACAGGGAGGTTAAAGGGACAGAGAGTGAGATCACGGGCAGGTTAAATGGACAGAGATTTTGATCACGGGTAGATTAAATGGATAGAGTGAGATCACTGGGACGTTAAAGGGACAGAGATTGAGATCACGGGGAGGTTAAAGGGACAGAGAGTGAAATCACGGGGAGGTTAAAGGGACAGAGAGTGAGAACACGGGGTGTTTAAAGTGACAGAGAGTGATATCATGGTGAGGTTAAAGGGACCGAGAGTCAGATCACGGGGAGGTTAATGGGACAGTGAGAGATTATGGGGATGGTAAAGCGACAGAGAGAGATCACAGGGATGTTAAAGGGACAGTGTGCTACAGAGTGAGATCTCGGTCAGGTTAAATGGACAGAGATTTACATCATGGGAAGATTAAATCAATAGAGTGAGATTACTGGGACGTTAAAAGGAAAGAGATTGAGACCACGGGGAGGATGAAGGGACAGAGTGAGATCACTGGGAAGTTAAAGGGACAGAGATTGAGATCACGGGGAGGTTAAAGGGACGGAGAGTGATATCACGGTGAGGTTAAAGGGACCGAGAGTGAGATCACGGGGAGGTTAATGGGACAGTGAGAGATTATGGGGATGGTAAAGCGACAGAGAGAGATCACAGGGATGTTAAAGGGACAGTGTGCTACATCAGGGAGATTAAAGGGACATAGAGTGAGATCAATGGGAAGTTAAAGGGACAGAGATTTAGATCACGGGGAGGTTAACGGGACAGAGAGTGAGATCACGTGGAGGTTAAAGGGACAGAGAGTGAGATCACAGGGAGGTTAAAGGAAGAGAGAGTGAGATCGCGGGGAGGTTAAAGGGACAGAGAGTGAGATCACGGGGTGGTTAAAGTGACAGAGAGTGAGATCACAGGGAGGTTAAAGGGAAAGAGAGTGAGATCACGGGGAATTTAAAGGGACAGAGAGTGAGATCACGAGGAAGTCAAAGGGACAGAGAGTGCGATCACGGGGAGGTTAAAGGGACAGAGAATGAGTTCACGGTGAGCTTAAAGGGACAGGGAATGAGAGCACAGGGAAGTTAATGGGACAGAGTGTGAGATCACGGGAAGTTTAGTGGTACAGAGATTGAGTTCACGGGGGGGTTAAAGGGACAGACATTGAGATCACGGGGAGGATAACTGGACAGTCAGTGAGATCACGGGGAGGTTAATGGACAGAGACTAAGAGCACGGGGAGGTTAAAGGGACAGAGATTGAGATCACGGGGAGTTTAAAGTGAAAGAGAGTGATATCACTAGGAAGTTAAAGGGACAGAGATTTAGATCAAGGGGAGGTTAACTGGACAGAGAGTGAGTTCACGGGGAGGTTAAAGGGACAGAGAGAGATTACGGGGAGGTTAAAGCGACAGAGAGTGAGATCACGTGGACGATAAAGGGACAGAGATTGAGATCAAGAGGATGTTAAAGGGACAGAGAGTGAGATCACGGGGAGGTTATAAGGACAGAGAGTGAGATCACAGGTAGGTTACCGGGACAATGAGTGAGATTACGGGGAGGTTAAAGGGACAGAGAGTGAAATCACGGGGAGGTTAAAGGGACATAGTGTGAAATCACGGGGAGGTTAAAGGGACAGAGAGTGAGATCACGGGGAAGTTAAAGGGACAGAGAGTGAGATCACAGGTAGGTTAACGGGACAATGAGTGCGATTACGGGGAGGTTAAATGGTAAGAGAGTGAGCTCACGGGGCAGTAAAGGGACAGAGAGTGATACCACGGTAAGGTAAAAGGGACGGAGAGTGAGAACACAGGGAGTTAAAAGGGAAAGACAGAGATCACTGGGAGATTGAAGGGACAGAGTGTGAGATCACGGGGTGGTTAAAGGGATAGAGAGTGAGATCACTGGGAAGTTAAAGGGACAGAGATGTAGCTCACGGGGAGGTTAACGGGACAGAGAGCGAGATCACGGGGTGGTTAAAGGGACAGAGAGAGATTACGGGGAGGTTAAAGCGCCAGAGAGTGAGATCACAGGGAGGTTAAAGGGAGAGAGATTGAGATCACGGGGAGGGTAATGGGACAGAGAGTGAGATCACGGGGTGTTTAAAGTGATAGAGAGTGAGATCACAGGGAAGTTAAAGGGAGAGTGATTTAGATCGCGGGGAGGTTAACGGGACAGAGAGTGAGATCACGGGGAAGTTAAAGGGACAGAGAGTGAGATCACGGGGAAGTTAAAGGGACAGAGAGTGAGATCACGGGGAAGTTAAAGGGACAGAGAGTGAGATCAAAGGGAGGTTATAGGGACAGAGAGTCAGATCACGGGGAGGTTAATGGGACAGAGATTGAGATAACGGGGAGGTTAAAGGGACAGAGTGAGATCACTGGGACCTTAATGGGACAGAGATTGAGATAACGGGGAGGTTAAAGGGACAGAGTGAGATCACTGGGACCTTAATTGGACAGAGATTGAGATCTCGGGGAGGTTAAAAGGACAGACAGTGAGATCACCGGGAGGTTAAAGGGACAGAGAGTGATATCACGGTGAGGTTAAAGGGACAGAGAGTGAGAACACGGGGAGTTTAAAGGGAAAGACAGAGATTACTGGGAGATTAAAAGACAGAGAGTGAGATCACGGGGAGGTTAAAGGGAGAGTGAGAGATTATGGGGAGGTTAAAGCGACAGAGCGAGATCACGGGGAGGTTAAACGGACAGAGACTGAGATCACGGGGAGGTTAAAGGGACAGAGAGAGATTACGGGGAGGTTAAAGCGACAGAGAGTGAGATCACGGTGAATTTAATGGGACAGAGAATGAGATCACGTGGAAGTTAAAGGGACAGAGAGTGAGATCACAGGGAGGTTAAATGGACAGAGAGTGAGATCACGGCAATGTTAAAGGGACAGAGAGTGAGATCACAGGAAGGTTAAATTAACAGAGAGTGAGATCAAGGGGAGGTTAAAGGGACAGGAGAGTGAGATCACGGTGAGTATAAAGGGACAGAGAGTGAGATCACAGGGAGGTTAAAGGGAGAGAGAGTGAGATCACAGGCATTTTAAAGCGAAAGAGAATGAGTTCACGGGGAGCTTAAAGGGAAAGAGAATGAGCGTACGGGGAAGTTAAAGGGACAGAGAGTGAGATCACGGGGAGTTTAAAGTTACAGACATTGAGTTCACGGGGCGGTTAAAGGGACTGAGAGTGAGATCACGGGGAGTTTAAAGGTACAGAGAGTGTGAGCACGGGGAGGATAAAGGGACAGAGATTGAGATCACCAGGAGTTTAAAGTGACAGAGAGTGTGATCACGAGGAGGTTAAAAGGACAGAGAGTGAGATCACGGGAAGGTTAAAGGGACAGAGAGTGAGATTACGGGGAGGTTAAAGGGACAGGGAGTGAGATCACGGGGAGATTAATGTGACAGAGAGTGAGATCACTGGGAAGTTAAAGGGACAGAGATTAAGATCACGGGGAGGTTAATGGGACAGAGAATGAGATCACAGGGAGGTTAAAGCGAGAGAGATTGAGATAATGTGGAGGTTAAAGGGACAGAGAGTGAGATCACGGGGAGGTTAAAGGGACAGAGATTGCGATCACGGCGAGGTTAAAGGGACGGAGCGTGATATCACGGTGAGGTTAAAGGGACCGAGAGTGAGATCACGGGGAGGTTAAAGGGACAGTGAGAGATTATGGGGAGGTTAAAACGACAGAGAGAGATCACAGGGATGTTAAAGGGACAGAGTGCTACATCAGGGAGATTAAAGGGACATAGATGAGATCAATGGGAAGTTGAAGGGACAGATACTTAGATCACGGGCAGGTAAAAGGGACAGAGAGAGATTACGGGGAGTTTAAAGGGACAGAGAGTGATTTCACGGGGAGGTTAAAGGGACAGAGAGTGAGAACACGGGGAGGTTAATGGGACAGAGAGTGAGATCAAGTGGAGGTTAAAGGGACAGAGAGTGAGATCACAGGGAGGTTAAAGGGAGAGAGAGTGAGATCGCGGGGAGGTTAAAGGGACAGGGAGTGAGATCACGAGGTGGTTAAAGCGACAGAGAGTGAGATCACAGGGAGGTTAAAGGGAAAGAGAGTGAGATCACGGGGAATTTAAAGGGACATAGAGTGAGATCATGAGGAAGTTAAAGGGACAGAGAGTGAGATCACGGGGAGGTTATAGGGACAAAGAATGAGTTCACGGTGAGCTTAAAGGGACAGGGAATGAGAGCACAGGGAAGTTAATGGGACAGAGTGTGAGATCACGGGAAGTTTAAAGGTACAGAGATTGAGTTCACGGGGGGGTTAAAGGGACAGAGATTGAGATCGCGGGGAGGATAACTGGACAGTGAGTGCGATCACGGGGAGGTTAATGGACAGAGAGTGAGAGCACGGGGAGGTGAAAGGGACAGAGATTGAGATCACGGGGAGTTTAAAGTGTAAGATAGTGTGATCACGGCGAGGTTAAAAGGACAGAGAGTGAGATCACGCGAAGGTTAAAGGGACAGGGTGTGAGATCATGGGGAGGTTAAAGGGAAAGAGAGTGAGATCACTGGGAAGTTAAAGGGACAGAGATCTAGATCAAGAGGAGGTTAACTGGACAGAGAGTGAGTTCACGCGGAGGTTAGAGGAACAGAGAGAGATTACGGGGAGGTTAAAGCGACAGAGAGTGAGATCACGGGGAGATTAGTGTGACAGAGAGTGAGATCACGTGGACGTTAAAGGGACAGAGAGTGAGATCACGGGGAGGTAAAAGGGAAAGAGAGGTAGATCAGGGAGGTTAAAGTGACAGAGAGTGAGATCACGGGGAGGTTAAAGGGACAGAGAATGAGATCACGGGGAGGTTAAAGGTACAGAGAGCTAAATCAGGGAGGCTATAGGGACAGAGATATAGATCACGGGGAGGTTAACGGGACAGAGAGTGAGGTCACGGGAAGTTTAAAGGGACAGAGTGAGATCACGGGGAGGTTAAAGGGACAGAGAATGAGATCACAGGGAGGTTAAAGGTACAGAGAGCTAAATCAGGGAGGTTATAGGGACAGAGATATAGATCACGGGGAGGTTAACGGGACAGAGAGTGAGATCACGGGAAGTTTAAAGGGACAGAGAGAGATTACGGGGAGGTGAAAGGGACAGAAAGTGAGATCACGGGGAAGTTAAATGGACAGAGAGTGAGATCACGGGGAGATTAATGGAACAGAGACTGAGATCAGGGGGAGGTGAAAGAGACAGAGAATGAGATCACGGGGAAGTTAAATGGACAGAGAGTGAGATCATGGGGAGATTAAAGAGACAGAGACTAAGATCGCGGGAAGGTGAAAGGGACAGAGATTGAGATCACGAGAAGCTTAAAGGGACAGAGTGAGATCACTGGGACGTTAAAGGGACAGAGATTGAGATCACGGGGAGGTTAAAGGCACAGAGATTGAGATCACGGGGAGGTAAAAGGGACAGAGAGTGAGATCACCAGGAGGTTAAATGGACAGAGAGTGAGCTCACGGGGCGGTTAATGGCCCAGAGAGTGAGATCACGGGGTGGTTAAAGGGACAGAGAGTTAGATGACGGGGAGTTTAAATGGACAGAGTGAGATTACGTGGAGGTTAAAGGGACAGATGTTGAGATCACGGGGAGGTTAAAGGGACGGGGAGTGATATAACGGGGAGGATAAAGGGACAGAGAGTGTGATCACGGAGAGGTTAAAGGGATAGAGAGTGAGATCACAGGGAGGTAAAAGGGACATAGAGTGAGATCACGTGGAGGTTAAAGGGACATAGAGTGAGATCACGGGGAGGTTAAAGGGATAGAGAGTGAGATCACGGGGAGGTAAAAGGGACATAGAGTGTGATCACGGGGAGGTTAAAGGGACAGAGAGTGAGATCGCGGGGAGCTTAAAGGGACAGAGATTGAGATCACGGGTAGGTGAAAGGGACAGAGAGTGTGATCACGGGGAGGTTAAAAGGACAGAGAGTGAGATCACGGGGAGGTTAAAGAGACAGAGAGTGAGATCACAGGGAGGTTAAAGGGACAGAGAGGTAGATCAGGGAGGTTAATGAGACAGAGAGTGAGATCACGGGGAGGTTAACGGGACAGAGAGTGAGATCACGGGAAGTTTAAAGGGACAGTGAGAGATTACGGGGAGGTGAAAGGGACAGAAAGTGAGATCACGGGGAGGTTAAATGGACAGAGAGTGAGATCATGGAGAGATTAAAGGGACTGAGAGTGAGATCACGGGGAGGTTAATGGGACAGAGACTGAGATCACGGGGAGGTGAAAGTGACAGAGATTGAGATCACGAGAAGATTAAAGGGACGGAGTGTGATCGCTGGGACGTTAAAGGGACAGAGATTGAGATCACGGGGAGGTTAAAGGGACAGAGAGTGATATCACGGGGAGGTTTAAGGAATAGAGAGTGAGATCACGGAAAAGTTAAAGGGACAGAGAGTGAGATCAGGGGAAGGTTAATGGGTCAAAGAATGAGTTCATGGGGAGGTTAAAGGGACAGAGAGTGAGATCTCGGGTATTTAAAAGGGAAAGAGAGTGAGATCACGGGGAGTTTAAAGGGACAGTAAATGAGATCACGGGCAGGTTAAAGGGACAGAGATTGAGATCACTGGAGGATTAAAGAGAAAGGGTGAGATCACGGGGAGGTTAAATGGACAGTCAGCGAGATCACGGAGAGGTTAAAGGGACAGTGAGTGAGATCAATGGGAGGTTAAAGGGACAGAGAGTAAGATCACGGGGAGGTGAAAGGGACAGAGAGTGAGATCACTGGGAGGTTAAAGAGACAGAGATTGAGATCACGGGGAGTTTAAAGGTACAGAGAGGTAGATCAGGGAGGTTAAAGGGATAGAGAGTGAGATCACGGGGAGGTTAAAGGGACAGAGACTGAGATCACGGGGAGGTTAAAGGTACAGAGACCTAAATCAGGGAGGTTATAGGGACAGAGATATAGATCACGGGGAGGTTAACGGGACAGAGATTGAGATCAGGGGAAGTTTAGAGGGACAGAGAGAGATTACGGGGAGGTGAAAGGGACAGAAAGTGAGATCACGGGGAAGTTAAATGGACAGAGAGTGTGATCACAGGGAGATTAAAGGGACAGAGACTGAGATCACGGGGAGGTGAAATAGACAGAGAATGATATCACGGGGAAGTAAAATGGACAGAGAGTGAGATCACGGGGAGATTAAAGGGACAGAGACTAAAATCACGGGGAGGTGAAAGGGACAGAGATTGAGATCACGAGAAGATTAAAGGGACAGAATGAGATCACTGGGACGTTAATGGGACAGAGTTTGAGATCACGGGGAGGTTAAAGGCACAGAGATTGAGATCACGGGGAGGTAAAAGGGACAGAGAGTGAGATCACCAGGAGGTTAAAGGGACAGAGGGTGAGCTCACGGGGCGGTTAAAGGGACAGAGGTTTAGATGACGGGGAGTTTAAATGGACAGAGAAAGATTACGGGGTGGTTAAAGGGACAGAGGTTGAGATCACGGGGAGGTTTAAGGGACGGGGAGTGATATCACGGGGAGATTAAAGGGACATAGAGTGAGATCACGGGGAGGTTAAAGGGATAGAGAGTGCGATCACGGGGAGGTAAAAGGGACATAGAGTGAGATCACGGGGAGGTTAAAGGGACAGAGAGTGAGATCACCGGGAGGTTAAAGGGACAATGTCAGATCAGGGAGGTAGTTAAAGGGGCAGAAATTGAGATCAGGGACAGTTAATGGGACAGGGAGTGTGATCACGGGGAGATTAAAGGGACAGATAGTGAGATGACGGGGAGGTTTTAGGGACATAGAGTGAGATCACGGGGAAGTTAAAGGGACAGAGAGTGAGATCAGTGACAGTTAAAGGGACAGAGATTGAGATGAGGGACAGTTAAAGGGACAGTGTCAGAACAGGGAGGTAGTTAAAGGGGCAGAAATTGAGATCTGGGACAGTTAATGGGACAGAGAGTGAGATCACGGGGGAGGTTAAAGGGACAGAGTGTGAGATCACGGGGAGATTAAAGGGACAGAGACTAAGATCAGGGGAGGCGAAAGGGACAGAGATTGAGATCACGAGAAGATTAAAGGGACAGAGTGAGATCACTGGGACGTTAATGGGACTGAGTTTGAGATCACGGGGAGGTTAAAGGCACAGAGATTGAGATCACGGGGAGGTAAAAGGGACAGAGAGTGAGATTACGGGGAGGTTAAAGGGACAGAGAGTGAGCTCACGGGGCGGTTAAAGGGACAATGTCAGATCAGGGAGGTAGCTAAAGGGGCAGAAATTGAGATCAGGGACAGTTAATGTGACAGGGAGTGTGATCACGGGGAGATTAAATGGACAGATAGCGAGATGACGGGGAGGTTTAAGGGACAGAGAGTGATCACGGGGAGGTTTAAGGGACATAGAGTGAGATCACGGGGAAGTTAAAGGGACAGAGAGTGAGATCAGGGACAGTTAAAGGGACAGAGATTGAGATGAGGGACAGTTAAAGGGACAGTGTCAGATCAGGGAGGTAGTTAAAGGGGCAGAAATTGAGATCTGGGACAGTTAATGGGACAGCGAGTGAGATCACGGGGGAGGTTAAAGGGACAGAGAGTGAGATCACGAGGGAGGTTTAAGGGTCAGAGAGTGAGATCACGGGGACGTTAAAGGAACAGAGAGTGAGATCACGGGGAGGTTAAAGGGACAGAGATTGAGATCACAGGGAGGTTAAAGGGATAGAGAGTATGATCACGGAGAGTTTAAAGGGACAGAGAGTGAGATCACGGGGAGGTTACAGGGACAGAGAGTGAGATCAGGGGAGGTTACAGGGACAGAGAGTCAGATCATGGGGATGTTAAAGGGACAGAGAGTGATATCATCGGGGACAGTTAAATGGACAGAGAGTGAGATTAGGCCATTAGTTAAAGGGACAGAGAGTGAGATCGGGGAACAGTTTAAGGGACAGAAAGTGAGATCAGAGGGACAGTTAAAGGGATAGAGAGTGCGATCACGGGGAGGTTAAAGGGACAGGGAGTGTGATCACGGGGAGGTTGAAGGGACAGGGAGTGTGATCACGGGGAGGTTAAAGGGACAGAGAATGAGATAACGGGGAGGTTAAATGGACAGAGACTGAGATCATGGGGAGGGTAAAGGGACAGAGACTGAGATCACGTGGAGGTTAAAGGGACAGAGAATGAGACCACGGGCAGGTTAGAGGGACAGAGATTGAGATCACGGGAAGATAAAAGAGACAGGGTGAGATCACGGGGATGTTAAAGGGACAGAGAGTGAGATCAAGGGGAGGTTAAAGGGACAGTGAGTGAGATCAGGGAGAGGTTAAAGGGACAGTGAGTGAGATCACGAGTAGGTTTAAGGGATAGGGAGTGAGATCACGGGAATGTTAAAGGGACAGTGAGTGAGATCAAGGGGAAGTTAAAGGGACAGAGTGAGATCACAGGGAGGTTAAAGGGACCGAGAGTGAGATCACGGGCAGGTTAAAGGGACAGAAAGTGAGATCAAGGGGAGTTTAAAGTGACTGAGAGTGAGATCACGGGGAGGTCAAAGGACAGAGAGTCAGATCATGGGGTGGTTAAAGCGACAGAGAGTGAGATCAAGGAAGTTTAAAGGGACAGAGAGTGAGATCACGGCGAGGTTAAACGGACAGAGAGTGAGATCACGGAGAGGCTAAAGGGACAGAGAGGTAGATCAGCGAGGTTAAAGGGACACAGATTGAGATCACGGGGAGGTTAATGTGACAGAGACTGAGATCATGGGGAGGTTAAAGGGACAGAGAGTTAAATCAGGGAGGTTATAGGGACAGAAATTTAGATCACGGGGAGGTTAATGGGACAGAGAGTGAGATCACATGGACGTTAAAGGGACAGAGAGTGAGATCACGGGGAAGTTAAAGCGACAGATATTGAGATGACAGGGAGATTAAAGGGACAGAGAGTGAGATCACAGGGAGGTTAATGGGACAGAGAGTGAGACCACGGGGAGTTTAAAGGGACAGAGAGTGAGATCAGGGGGATGTTAAAGGGACAATGTCCGATCAGGGAGGTAGTTAAAGGGTCAGAAATTGAGATCAGGCACAGTTAATGGGACAAGGAGTGTGATCATGTGGAGATTAAAGAGACAGATAGTGAGATGACGGGGAGGTTTAAGGGACAGAGAGTGAGATCACGGGGAATTTAAAGGCACAGAGAGTGTGATCATGGGAAGGCTAAAGGGACAGAGAGTAAGATCACGGGGAAGTTAAAGGGACAGAGAGTGAGATCACGGGGAGGTTAAAGGGACAGAGAGCGAGATCAGTGGCAGTTAAAGGTACAGAGAGTGACATCAGAGGGACAGTTAAAGGGACAGTGTCAGATCAGGGAGGTAGTTAAAGGGGCAGAAATTGAGATCAGGGACAGTTAATGGGACAAAGATTGAGATCACGGGGGAGGTTAAAGGGACAGAGACTGAGATCAGGTGTAGGTTACAGGGAAAGAGAGTGAGATGATGGGAGGTTAATGGGACAGAGAGTGAGATCTCGGGTATGTTAAAGGGACAGAGAGTGAGATCACGTGGAGGTTAAAGGGAAAGAGAGTGAGATCACGGGGAGGTTAAAGGGACAGAGATGAGTTCACGGGGAGGTTAAAGGGACGGAGAATGAGATGACCTGGAGTTTAAAGGGACGGAGAGTGAGATCACGGGGATTTTAAAGAGATGGAGAGTGAGATCACATGCAGGTAAAAGGAACAGAGAGTGAGATCACGGGGAGGGTAAAGGGACATAGAGTGAGAATACGGGGTGGTTAAAGGGACAGAGAGTGAGATCAGGGGAGGTTAAAGGGAAAGAGAGTGATATCACGGGGAAGATAAACGGACAGAGGGTGAGATGACAGGGAGGTTAAAGGGACAGATTGTGAGATCACGGGGAGATTAAAGGTACAGAGAGTGAAATCACGGGGAATATAAAGGGACAGTGAGTAAGATCAAGGGGAGGTTAAAGGGACAGGGATTGAGATCATGGGGAGGTTAAAGGGGCAGAGAGTGATATCACGGGTAGGTTTAAGGGAGAGGGAGTGAGATCTCGGGAAAGTTAAAGGGACAGAGAGTGAGATCACGGGGAGGTTAAAGGGACAGAGAGAGATTACGGGGAGGTTAAAGGGACAGAGAGTGAGATCACGTGGACGTGAAAGGGACAGAGAATGAGATGACAGGGAGGTTAAAGGGACAGAGAGAGATTACGGGGAGGTTAAAGGGACAGAGAGTGAGATCACGTTGAAGTTAAAGGTACAGAGAGTGAGATCACGTGGACGTTAAAGGGTCAGAGAGGGAGACCACGTGGACGTTAAAGGGAAAGAGGGTGAGATCACGTGGACGTTAAAGAGACAGAGAGTGAGATCACGTGGACGTTAAAGGGACAGAGAGAGAGATCACGGGGAAATTATAGGGACAGAGATTGAGATCACGGGGAGGTTAAAGGGACAGAGATTGAGATCACTGGGAGGTTAAAGGGACACAGAGTGAGATCACGGGGAGATTAATAGGACAGAGTGTGAGATCACGTGGTGGTTAAAGGGACAGAGTGTTAGATGACGGGGAGGTTAAATGGACAGAGAGTGAGATTACGGGGAGGTTAAAGGGACAGAGAGTGAGATCACGGGATGGTTAAAGGGACAGGAAGTGATATCGGGGGAGGTTTAAGGGATGGAGAGTGAGATCTCGGGCAAGTTAAAGGGAAAGAGATTGAGATCAGGGGGAGGTTAATGGGACAGAGAGTGAGATCACGGGAGGTTAAAGGGAGCGAGAATGAAATCACAGGGAGGTTAAAGGGACAGAGAGTGAGATCACGGGGAGGTTAAAGGGACAGAGAGTGAAATCTCAGGGAGGTTTAAGGGATAGGGAGTGAGATCACGGGGAGGTTAAAGGGACAGTGAGTGAGATCAAGGGGAATTAAAGGGACTGAGTGAGATCACGGGGAGGTTAAGGGGACAGAGAGTGAGATCTCGGGCTTGTTAAAGGGACAGAATGTGAGATCAAGGGGAGTTTAAAGTGACTGAGAGTGAGATCACGGGAATGTTAAAGTGACAGAGTGAGATCACGGGGAGGTCAAAGGGACAGAGAGTGAGATCACGGGGTGGTTAAAGCGACAGAGTGTGAGATCACGGGGAGGTTAATGGGACAGAGTGTGAGATCAGGGAAGTTTAAAGGGACAGAGAGTGATATCACGGGCAGGTTAACGGGACAGAGAGTGAGATCACGTGGAGGATAAATGGACAGAGAATGAGATAACGGGGAGGTTAAATGGACAGAGAGTGAGATCACGGGGAGGTTAAAGGGACAGAGATTCAGATCACGGAGAGGTTAAAGGGACAGAGAGTGATATCATGGGGAGGTTTAAGGGACAGAGAGTGAGATCACGTGTACGTTAAAGGGACAGAGAGTGAGATCACGTGGACGTTAAAGGGACAGAGAGTGAGATCACGGGGAAGTTATAGGGACAGAGATTGAGATCACGGGGAGGTTAAAGGGACATAGAGTGAGATCAAGGGGAGGTTAGGGGGACAGCCAGTGAGATCACGGGGAGGTGAAAGGGACAGAGATTGAGATCACGGGAAGATTAAAGGGACAGAGTGAGATCACTGGGACGTTAAAGGAACAGAGAATTATATCACGGGGAGGTTAAAGGCACAGAGATTGAGATCATGGGGAGGTAAAAGGGACAGAGAGTGAGATCACGGTGAGGTTAAAGGGACAGAGAGTGAGATCACGGGGTGGTTAAAGGGACAGAGTGTTAGATGACGGGGAGGTTAAATCGACAGAGAGTGAGATTATGGGGACGTTAAAGGGACAGAGAGAGAGATCACGGGGAAGTTATAGGGACAGAGATTGAGATCACGGGGAGGTTAAAGGGACAGAGATTGAGATCACTGGGAGGTTAAAGGGACACAGAGTGAGATCACGGGGAGATTAATAGGACAGAGTGTGAGATCACGTGGTGGTTAAAGGGACAGAGTGTTAGATGACGGGGAGGTTAAATGGACAGAGAGTGAGATTACGGGGAGGTTAAAGGGACAGAGAGTGAGATCACGGGATGGTTAAAGGGACAGAGAGTGATATCATGGGGAGGTTTAAGGGATAGAGAGTGAGATCACGTGTACGTTAAAGGGACAGAGAGTGAGATCACGGGGAGGATAAATGGACAGAGAATGAGATAACGGGGAGGTTCAATGGACAGAGAGTGAGATCACGGGGAGGTTAAAGGGACAGAGATTCGGATCACGGGGAGGTTAAAGGGACAGAGAGTGATATCATGGGGAGGTTTAAGGGATAGAGAGTGAGATCACGTGTACGTTAAAGGGACAGAGAGTGAGATCACGGGGAGGTTAAAGGGACAGAGAGTGAGATCACGTGTACGTTAAAGGGACAGAGAGTGAGATCACGGGGAGGTTAAAGGGACAGAGAGTGAGATCACGTGTACGTTAAAGGGACAGAGAGTGAGATCACGTGGACGTTAAAGGAACAGAGAGTGAGATCACAGGGAAGTTATAGGGACAGAGATTGAGATCACGGGGAGGTTAAAGGGACATAGAGTGAGATCAAGGGGAGGTTAGGGGGACAGACAGTGAGATCACGGGGAGGTGAAAGGGACAGATTTTGAGATCACGGGAAGATTAAAGGGACAGAGTGAGATCACTGGGACGTTAAAGGAACAGAGAGTTATATCACGGGGAGGTTAAAGGCACAGAGATTGAGATCATGGGGAGGTAAAAGGGACAGAGAGTGAGATCACGGTGAGGTTAAAGGGACAGAGAGTGAGATCACGGGGTGGTTAAAGGGACAGAGTGTTAGATGACGGGGAGGTTAAATCGACAGAGAGTGAGATTACGGGGAGGTTAAAGGGAGAGAGATTGAGATCAAGGGGAGGTTAATGGGACAGAGAGTGAGATCACGGGGAGGTTAAAGGGACAGGGAGTGAGATCACAGGGAGGTTAAAGGGACAGGGAGTGATATCACTGGGAGGTTTTAGGGATGGAGAGTGAGATCTCGGGCAAGTTAAAGGGACAGAGCTTGAGATCGGGGGAGGTTAAAGGGGCAGAGAGTGAGATCACGTGGACGTTAAAGGGACAGACACTGAGATCACGTGGACGTTAAAGGGACAGAGAGTGAGAACACGTGGACGTTAAAGGGACAGAGATTGAGATCACGGGAAGATTAAAGGGACAGAGTGAGTTCACTGGGACGTTAAAGGAACAGAGAGTTATATCACGGGGAGGTTAAAGGCACAGAGATGGAGATCACGGGGAGTTAAAAGGGACAGAGAGTGAGATCACGGGGAGGTTAAAGGGACAGAGAGTGAGTTCACGTGGAGGTTAAAAGGACAGAGTGTGAGATCAAGGGGTGGTTAAAGGGACAGACTGTTGGATGACGGGGAGGTTAAAGGGACAGAGAGTGAGATCACGGGAAGGTTAAAGGGACAGGGAGTGATATCGATGGAGGTTTAAGGGATGGAGAGTGAGATCTCTGGCAAGCTAATGGGACAGAGATTGAGATGAGGGGGAGGTTAATGGGAGAGAGAGTGAGATCACGGGGAGGTTAATGGCACAGATAGTGAGATCACGGGGAGGTTAAAGGGACAGAGAGTGAGATCACGTGGACGTTAAAGGGAGAGAGAGTGAGATCACGTGGACGTTAAAGAGACAGAGAGTGAGATCACGTCGATGTTAAAGGGACAGAGAGTGAGATCACGTGGACATTAAAGGGACAGAGTGAGATCACTGGGACGTTAAAGGAACAGAGAATAATATCATGAGGAGGTTAAAGGCACAGAAATTGAGATCACGGGGAGGTAAAAGGGACAGAGAGTGAGATCACGGGAAGGTTAAAGGGACAGGGAGTGATATCGGGAGAGGTTTATGGGATGGAGAGTGATATCTCGGGCAAGTTAAAGGGACAGAGATTGAGGTCAGGGGGAGGTTAATGGGAGTGAGAGTGAGATCACGGGGAGGTTAAAGGGACAGAGAGTGAAATCACGGGGAGGTTAAAGGGACAGAGATTGAGATCCCCAGGAGGTTAAAGGGACAGAGAGTGAAATCACTGGGAGGTTTAAGGGATAGGGAGTGAGATCACGGGGAGGTTAAAGGGACAGAGAGTGAGATCTCGGGCATGTTAAAGGGAAAGAAAGTGAGATCAAGGGGAGTTTAAAGTGACTGAGAGTGAGATCAAGGGAATGTTAAAGGGACAGAGAGTGAGATCAAGGGAATGTTAAAGGGACAGAGAGTGAGATCACGGGGAGGTCAAAGGGACAGAGAGTGAGATCACGGGGAGGTTAAATGGACAGAGAGTGAGATCACGGGGAGGTTAAAGGGACAGAGATTGAGACCAGGGGAGGTAAAAGGGACAGAGAGAGATTACGGGGAGGTTAAAGGGACAGAGAGTGAGATCACGTGGACGTTAAAGGGACAGAGAGTGAGATCACGGGGAGGATAAAGGGACAGAGAGTGAGATCACGTGGACGTTAAAGGGACAGAGAGTGAGATCAATGGGAGGTTAAAGGGACAGAGAGTGAGATCACGGGGAGGTGAAAGTGACAGAGATTGAGATCACGGGAAGATTAAAGGGACAGAGTGAGGTCACTGGGATGTTAAAGGAACAGAGAGTTATATCACGGGGAGGTTAAAGGCACAGAGATTAAGATCACGGGGGGGTAAAAGGGACAGAGAGTGAGATCACGGTGAGCTTAAAGGACAGAGAGTGAGATCACGGGGAGGTTAAAGGGAAAGACTGTGAGATCACGGGGTGGTTAAAGGGACAGAGTGTTAGATGACGGGGAGGTTAAATGGACAGAGTAAGATTACGGGGAGGTTAAAGGGACAGAGATTGAGTTCAAGGGGTGGTTAAAGGGACAGAGAGTGAGATCACGGGGAGGTTAAAGGGACAGAGAGTGAGATCACAGGGAGGTTAAAGGGACAGGGTGTGATATCACGGGGAGGTTTAGGGATGGAGAGTGAGATCTCGGGCAAGTTAAAGGGACAGATATTGAGATCAGGGGGAGGATAAAGGGACAGAGAGTGAGATCACGTGGACGTTAAAGGGACAGAGAGTGAGATCACGTGCACGTTAAAGGGACAGTGAGTTCACGTGGACGTTAAAGGGACAGAGAGTGAGATCACGTGTACGTTAAAGAGACAGAGAGTGAGACCACGTAGACGTTAAAGGGACAGAGAGTGAGATCACGTGGACGTTAAAGGGACAGAGATTGAGATCACGGGAAGATTAAAGGGACAGAGTGAGATCACTGGGACGTTAAAGGAACAGAGAGTTATATCACGGGGAGGTAAAAGGGACAGAGAGTGAGATCACGGGCAGGTTAAAGGGGCAGAGAGTGAGATCACGGGGAGGTTAAAAGGACAGAGAGTGAGACCACGGGAAGGTTAAAGGGACAGGGAGTGAAATCGGGGGAGGTTTATGGGATGGATAGTGAGATCACGGGCAAGTTAAAGGGACAGAGATTGAGATCATGGGGCGGTTAATGGGAGAGAGAGTGAGATCACGGGGAGGTTAATGGCACAGATAGTGAGATCACGGGGAGGTTCAAGGGACAGAGATTGAGATCATGGGGAGGTTAAAGGGACAGAGAGTGATATCACCGGGAGGTTTAAGGGATAGGGAGGGAGATCACGGGGAGGTTAAAGGGACAGTGAGTGAGATCAAGGGGAATTAAAGAGACAGAGTGAGATCACGGGGAGGTTAAAGGGACAAAGAGTGAGATCTCGGGCATGTTAAAGGGACAGAAAGTGAGATCAAGGGGAGTTTAAAGTGACTGAGAGTGAGATCACGGGAATGTTAAAGGGACAGAGAGTGAGATCACGGGGAGGTGAAAGGGACAGAGAGTGAGATCACGGGGATGTTAACGGGACAGAGAGTGAGATCACGGGGAAATAAATGGACAGAGAGTGAGATCACTGGGAGGATAAAGGGACAGAGATTGAGATCACGGGGAGGTTAAAGGGACAGAGAGAGATATCATGGGGAGGTTTAAGAGATAGAGAGTGAGATCACGGGAAAGTGAATGGGACAGACTGCGAGATCAGGGGGAGGTTAAAGGGACAGAGAGTGAGATCTCGGGTATGTTAAAGGGACAGAGAGTGAGATCACGGGGAGGTTAAAGGGACAGAGAGTGAGATCTCGGGTATGTTAAAGGGACAGAGAGTGAGATCACGGGGATGTTAAAGGGACAGAGAATGAGATCACGGGCAGGTTAGAGAGACAGAGATTGAGATCACGGGAAGATAAAAGAGACAGGGTGAGATCACGGGTATGATAAAGGGACAGAGAGTGAGATCACGAGGATGTTAAAGGGACAGAGAGTGAGATCACGGGGAGGGTAAAGGGACAGTGAGTGAGATCATGGAGAGGTTAAAGGGACAGAGAGTTAGATCAATGGGAAGTTGAAGGGAAAGAGAGTGATATCACGGTGAGTCTTAAGGCATAGAGGGTGAGATCACAGGAAGGATAAAGGGACATAGAGTGAGATCACGGGGATGTTAAAGGTACAAAGAGTGAGATCACGGGGAGGTGAAAGGGACTGAAATTGAGATAACGGGGAGGTTAAAGGGACAGAGAGTGAGATCACGGGGAGGTTAAAGTGACAGAGAGTGAGATCACGGGAAGGTTAAAGGGACAGGGAGTGATATCGGGGGAGGTTTAAGGGATGGAGAGTGAGATCTCGGGCAAGTTAAAGGGCCAGAGATTGAGATCAGGGGGAGGTTAATGGGAGAGAGAGTGAGATCACGGGGAGGTTAAAGGGACAGAGAGTGAGATCATGGGGATGTTAAAGGGACAGAGAGTGAGATCACAGGGAGGTTAAAGGGACAGTGAGTGAGATCATGGAGAGGTTAAAGGGACAGAGAGTGAGATCAATGGGAGGTTGAAGGGAAAGAGAGTGATATCACGGGGAGGCTTAAGGCATCGAGGGTGAAATCACGGGAAGGATAAAGGGACATAGAGTGAGATCACGGGGATGTTAAAGGTACAAAGAGTGAGATCACGGGGAGGTGAAAGGGACAGAGATTGAGATCACGGGGAGGTTAAAGGGACAGAGAGTGAGATCACAGGGAGGTTAAAGGGACAGAGGGGTAGATCAGGGAGGTTATAGGGACAGAGATTTTGATCACGGGGAGGTTAACGGGACAGGGAGTGTGATCACGGGGAGGTTAAAGTACAGAGAGTGAGATCACGGGAAGGTTAAATGGACAGACAGTGCGATCACGGGGAGGTAAAAGGGACAGGGAGTGTGATCACGGGGAGGTTAAAGGGACAGAGAGTGAGATCACGGGGAGGTTAAAGGGACAGAGAGTGATATCACGGGGAGGTTAAAGGGACAGAGAGTGATATCATGGGGAAGTTAAAGGGACAGAGAGTGAGATCACGGGCAGGTTAAAGGGACAGAGAGTGATATCACGGGGAGGTTAAAGGGACAGAGAGTGATATCACGGGGAGGTTAAAGGGACAGAGAGTGAGAAGAAGGGTATATTTAAATTGAAAGAGAGTTAGATTAGGGCATTAGTTTAAGGGGCAGAGAGTGAGATCGGGGGACAGTTTAAGGGACAGAAAGTGAGATCAGGGGGTTACTTAAAGCGACAGAGGGTGAGATCACGGACAGTTATAGGGACAGAGATTGAGATCTGGGAGAATTAAAGGGACAGAGAGTGAGATCAAAGAGTTAGTTAAAGGGAGAGTGAGTGAGATCAGGGACAGTTAAAGGGTCAGAGAGTGAGATTAGGGAGACAGTTCAAGGGACAGAGATTGAGATCACGGGGAGGTTAAAGGGACAGAGAATGAGATCACGGGCAGGTTAGCGGGACAGAGATTGATATCACGGGAAGATAAAAGAGACAGGGTGAGATCACGGGGATATTAAAGGAACAGAGAGTGAAATCACGGGGATGTTAAAGGGACAGTGAGTGAGATCACGGAGAGGTTAAAGCGACAGAGAGTGAGATCAATGGGAGGTTAAAGGTACAGAGAGTGATATCACGGGGAGGTTTAAGGGATGGGGAGTGAGATCACGGGAATGTTAAAGGGACAGTGAGTGAGATCAAGGGGAAGTTAAAGGGACTGAGTGAGATCACGGGGAGGTTAAAGGGACCGAGTGTGAGATCACGAGCAGGTTAAAGGGACAGAAAGTGAGATCAAGGGGAGTTTAAAGTGACTGAGAGTGAGATCACGGGAAGGTCAAAGGACAGAGAGTGAGATCATGGGGTGGTTAAAGCGACAGAGTGTGAGATCACGGGGAGATTAAAGGGACAGAGAGTGAGATCAGGGAAGTTTAAAGGGACAGAGAGTGAGATCACGGGGAGGTTAAATGAACAGAGAGTGAGATCACGGAGAGGTTAAAGGGACGGTGAGTGAGATCAATGGGAGGTAAAAGGGACAGAGAGTGAGATCACGGGGAGTTGAAAGGGACAGAGAGTGAGATCACGGGGAGGTGAAAGGGACAGAGAGGTAGATCAGCGAGGTTAAAGGGACACAGATTGAGATCACGGGGAGGTTAATGTGACAGAGAATGAGATCATGGGGAGGTTAAAGGGACAGAGAGCTAAACCAGGGAGGTTATAGGGACAGAAATTTAGATCACGGGGAGGTTAATGGGACAGAGATTGAGATGACGGGGAGATTAAAGGGACAGAGAGTGAGATCACGGGGAGGTTAATGGGAGAGAGAGTGAGATCACGGGGAGGATAAAGGGACAGAGAGTGAGATCACGGGGAGGTTAATGGGAGAGAGAGTGAGATCACGGGGAGGTTAAAGGGTCAATGTCCGATCAGGGAGGTAGTTAAAGGGTCAGAAATTGAGATCAGGCACAGTTAATGGGACAGGGAGTGTGATCACGTGGAGATTAAAGAGAAAGATAGTGAGATCACAGGGAGGTGAATGGGACAGAGAGTGAGATCACATGGACGTTAAAGGGACAGAGAGTGAGATCACGGGGAAGTTAAAGCGACAGAGATTGAGATGACGGGGAGATTAAAGGGACAGAGAGTGAGATCACGGGGAGGTTAATGGGAGAGAGAGTGATATCACGGGGAGGTTTAAGGGATAGTGAGAGAGATCAAGGGAAAGTTAAAGGGACAGAGAGTGAGATCACGTGTAGTTTTAAGGGACAGAGAGTGAGATCACGTGGACGTTAAAGAGACAGAGAGTGAGATCACGGGGAAGTTATAGGGACAGAGATTGAGATCACGGGAAGGTTAAAGGGATAGAGTGTTAGATGACGGGGAGGTTAAATGGACAGACAGTGAGATTACGGGGAGGTTAAAGGGACAGAGAGTGAGATCACGGGAACGTTAAAGGGACAGGGAGTGATAGCGGGGGAGGTTTAAGGGGTGGAGAGTGAGATCTCGGGCAAGTTAAAGGGACAGAGATTGAGATCACGGGGAGGTTAATGGCACAGATAGTGAGATCACGGGGAGGTTAAAGGGGCAGAGAGTGAAATCACGGGGATGTTAAAGGGACAGAGAGTGAGATCACGGGGAGGTTAAAGGGACAGTGTGTGAGATCATGGAGAGGTTAAAGGGACAGAGAGTGAGATCAATGGGAGGTTGAAGGGAAAGAGAGTGATATCACGGGGAGGCTTAAGGCATCGAGGGTGAAATCACGGGAAGGATAAAGGGACATAGAGTGAGATCACGGGGAGGTTAAAGTACAGAGAGTGAGATCACTGGAAGGTTAAATGGACAGAGAGTGCGATCACGGGGAGGTAAAAGGGACAGGGAGTGTGATCACGGGGAGGTTAAAGGGACAGAGAGTGAGATCACGGGGAGGTTAAAGGGACAGAGAGTGAAATCTCGGGGAGTTTAAAGGGATAGAGAGTGATATCACATGAAGGTTAAAGGGACAGAGAGTGATATCATGGGGAAGTTAAAGGAACAGAGAGTGAGATCACGGGGAGGTTAAAGGGACAGAGAGTGATATCACGGGGAGGTTAAAGGGACAGAGAGTGAGATCAAGAGTATAGTTAAATTGAAAGAGAGTTAGATTAGGGCAATAGTTTAAGGGGCAGAGAGTGAGATCGGGGGACAGTTTAAGGGACAGATAGTGAGATCAGGGGGTTACTTAAAGCGACATAGGCTGAGATCACGGACAGTTATAGGGACAGAGATTGAGATCTGGGAGAATTAAAGGGACAGAGAGTGAGAGCAAAGAGTTAGTTAAAGGAAGAGTGAGTGAGATCAGGGACAGATAAAGGAAAAGAGATTAAGATCAGGGACAGTTAAAGGGTCAGAGATTGAGTTTAGGGAGACAGTTCAAGGGACAGAGATTGAGATCACGGGGAGGTTAAAGGGACAGAGAATGAGATCACGGGCAGGTTAGCGGGACAGAGAGTGAGAACACGGGAAGATAAAAGAAACAGGGTGAGATAACGGGGATGTTAAAGGGACAGAGAGTGAAATCACGGGGATGTTAAAGGGACAGTGAGTGAGATCACGGGGAGGTTAAAGGGACAGTGAGTGAGATCACGGAGAGGTTAAAGGGACAGAGAGTGAGATCAATGGGAGGTTAAAGGTACAGAGAGTGAGATCATGGGGAGGTTTAAGGGATAGGGAGTGAGATCACGGGAATGTTAAAGGGACAGTGAGTGAGATCAAGGGGAAGTTAAAGGGACAGAGTGAGATCACGGGGAGGTTAAAGGGACCGAGTGTGAGATCACGGGCAGGTTAAAGGGACAGAAAGTGAGATCAAGGGGAGTTTAAAGTGACTGGGAGTGAGATCACGGGGAGGTCAAAGGACAGAGAGTGAGATCATGGGGTGGTTAAAGCGACAGAGTGTGAGATCACAGGGAGGTTAAAGGGACAGAGAGTGAGATCAGGGAAGTTTAAAGGGACAGAGAGTGAGATCACGGGGAGGTTTAATGAACAGAGAGTGAGATCACGGAGAGGTTAAAGGGACAGAGAGTGAGATCAATGGGAGGCAAAAGGGACAGAGAGTGAGATCACGGGGAGTTGAAAGGGACAGAGAGTGAGATCACGGGGAGGTGAAAGGGACAGAGAGTGAGATCATGGGTAGGTTAAAGGGACAGAGAGTGAGATCACGGGGAGATTAAAGGGACAGAGAGGTAGATCAGCGAGGTTCAAGGGACACAGATTGAGATCACGGGGAGGTTAATGTGACAGAGAATGAGATCATGGGGAGGTTAAAGGGACAGAGAGCTAAACCAGGGAGGTTATAGGGACAGAAATTTAGATCACGGGGAGGTTAATGGGACAGAGAGTGAGATCACATGGACGTTAAAGGGACAGAGAGTGAGATCAGGGGGAAGTTAAAGCGACAGAGATTGAGATGACGGGGAGATTAAAGGGACAGAGAGTGAGATCACGGGGAGGTTAATGGGAGAGAGAGTGAGATCACGGGGAGGATAAAGGGACAGAGAGTGAGATCACGGGGAGGTTAAAGAGACAATGTCCGATCAGGGAGGTAGTTAAAGGGTCAGAAATTGAGATCAGGCACAGTTAATGGGACAGGGAGTGTGATCATGTGGAGATTAAAGAGACAGATAGTGAGATGACGGGGAGGTTTAAGGGACAGAGAGTGAGATCACGGGGAATTTAAAGGCACAGAGAATGTGATCATGGGGAGGCTAAAGGGACAGAGAGTGAGATCACGGGGAAGTTAAAGGGACAGAGAGTGAGATCACGGGGAGGTTAAAGGGACAGAGAGTGAGAGCAGTGGCAGTTAAAGGTACAGAGAGTGAGATCAGAGGGACAGTTAAAGGGACAGTGTCAGTTCAGGGAGGTAGTTAAAGGGCAGAAATTGAGATCAGGGACAGTTAATGGGACAAAGATTGAGATCACGGGGGAGGTTAAAGGGACAGAGAGATAGATCAGGTGTAGGTTAATGGGAAAGAGAGTGAGATGACGGGGAGGTTAAAATTACAGAGAGTGAGATCTCGTGTAAGTTAAAGGGACAGAGAGTGAGATCACGGGGAGGTTAAAGGGACAGAGAGTGAGATCAGTGGCAGTTAAAGGTACAGAGAGTGAGATCAGAGGGACAGTTAAAGGGACAGTGTCAGTTCAGGGAGGTAGTTAAAGGGCAGAAATTGAGATCAGGGACAGTTAATGGGACAAAGATTGAGATCACGGGGTAGGTTAAAGGGACAGAGAGTGAGATCAGGTGTAGGTTAATGGGAAAGAGAGTGAGATGACGGGGAGGTTAAAGTTACAGAGAGTGAGATCTCGTGTATGTTAAAGGGACAGAGAGTGAGATCACGTGGAGGTTAAAGGGAAAGAGAGTGAGATCACGGGGAGGTTAAAATGAGAGAGAATGAGTTCACGGGGAGGTTAAAGGGACGGAGAATGAGATGAACTGGAGGTTAAAAGGACGGAGAGTGAGATCACGGGGATTTTAAAGGGATGGAGAGTGAGATCACGGGCAGTTATAAGGGTCAGAGAGTGAGATCACGGGGAGTGTAAAGGGACAGTGAGTGAGAATACGGGGTGGTTAAAGGGACAGAGAGTGAGATCAGGGGAGGTTAAAGGGGAAGAGAGTGAGATGAAGGGGAGGTTAAAGGGACAGAGTGTGAGATAACGGGAGATTAAAGGGACAGAGAGTGAGATCACGGGGAGGTTAAAGGGACAGAGTGTGAGATAACGGGGAGATTAAAGGGACAGAGAGTGAGATCACGGGGAGGTTAAAGGGACAGTGAGTAAGATCACGGGGAGGTTAAAGGGACAGAGATTGAGATCACGGGGAGGTTAAAGGGGCAGAGAGTGATATCAAGGGGAGGTTTAAGGGATAGGGAGTGAGATCACGGGAAAGATAAAGGGACAGAGAGTGAGTTCACGGGGAGGTTAAAGGGACAGAGAGAGATTACGGTGAGGTTAAAGGGACAGAGAGTGAGATCACGTGGATGTTAAAGGGACAGAGAGTGTGATCACGTGGACGTTAAAGGGACAGAGAGTGAGATCACGTGGAAGTTAAAGGGACAGAGAGTGAGATCACGTGGACGTTAAAGGGACAGAGAGTGAGATCACGTGGACGTTAAAGGGACAGAGAGTGAGATCACGTAGACGTTAAAGGGACAGAGAGTGAGATCACGTGGACGTTAAGGGACAGAGAGTGAGATCACGGGGAAGTTATAGGGACAGAGATTGAGATCACGGGGAGGTTAAATGGACAGAGAGTGATATCACGGGGAGGTTAAAGGGACAGAGTGTGAGATGACGGGGAGGTTAAAGGGACAGAGTGTGAGATCACGGGGTGGTTAAAGGGACAGAATGTTAGATGACGGGGAGGTTAAAGGGACAGAGATTGAGATCACGGGAAGGTTAAAGGGACAGGGAGTGATATCGACGGAGGTTTAAGGGATGGAGAGTGAGATCTCGGGCAAGTTAAAGGGACAGAGATTGAGATCAGGGGGAGGTTAATTGGAGAGAGTGTGAGATCACGGGGAGGTTAATGGCACAGATAGTGAGATCACGGGGAGGTTAAAGGGACAGAGATTGAGATCACGGGGCGGTTAAAGGGACATTGTGTGAGATCACGGGGAGGTTAAAGGGACAGTGAGAGAGATCAAGGGGAATTAAAGGGACAGAATGAGATCACAGGGAGGATAAAGGGACAGAGAGTGAGATCTCGGGCATGTTAAAGGGACAGAAAGTGAGATCAAGGGGAGTTTAAAGTGTCTGAGAGTGAGATCACGGGAATGTTAAAGGGACAGAGAGTGAGATCACGGGGAGGTCAAAGGGACAGAGAGTGAGGTCACGGGGTGGTTAAAGAGACAGAGAGTGAGATCACGGGGAGTTTAAAGGGACAGAGAGTGAGATCACGGGGAGGTTAACGGGACAGAGAGTGAGATCACGGGAAGGTTAAATGCACAGAGGATGAGATAACGGGGAGGTTAAATGGACAGAGAGTGAGATCACGGGGAGGTTAAAGGGACAGAGATTGAGATCACGGGGAGGTAAACGAACAGAGAGAGATATCATGGGGAGGTTTAAGGGATAGAGAGTGAGATCACGGGAAAGTTAACGGGACAGAGTGTGAGATCAGGGGGAGGTTAATGGGACAGAGAGTGAGATCGAAGGGATGTTAAAGGGACAGAGAGTGAGATCACGGGGAGGTTAACGGGACAGAGAGAGAGATCACGGGGAGGTTAAATGCACAGAGAATGAGATTAACGGGGAGGTTAAATGGACAGAGAGTGAGATCACGGGGAGGTCAAAGGGACAGAGAGTGAGATCACGGGGTGGTTAAAGAGACAGAGAGTGAGATCACGGGGAGTTTAAAGGGACAGAGAGTGAGATCACAGGGAGGTTAACGGGACAGAGAGTGAGATCACGGGAAGGTTAATGGGACAGAGGGTGAGATCACGGGGAGGTCAAAGGGACAGAGAGTGAGATCACGG
Organism: Cetorhinus maximus; assembly: GCF_964194155.1. NCBI lineage: Eukaryota > Metazoa > Chordata > Chondrichthyes > Lamniformes > Cetorhinidae > Cetorhinus > Cetorhinus maximus. The sequence goes on from NW_027597042.1 coordinate 91,099, forward strand.
GGTGGTTAAAGAGACAGAGTGTGAGATCAGGGAAGTTTAACGGGACAGAGAGTGAGATCACGGGGAGGTTAACGGGACAGAGAGTGAGATCACGGGGAGGTTAAATGCACAGAGAATGAGATAACGGGGAGGTTAAATGGACAGAGAGTGAGATCACGGGGAGGGTAAAGGGACAGAGATTGAGATCACGGGGAGGTTAAAGGGACAGAGAGAGATATCATGGGGAGGTTTAAGGGATAGAGAGTGAGATCACGGGAAAGTTAACGGGACAGAGTGTGAGATCAGGGGGAGGTTAATGGGACAGAGAGTGAGATCGCAGGGATGTTAAAGGGTCAGAGAGTGAGATCACGGGGAGGTTAACGGGACAGAGAGTGAGATCACGGGGAGGTTAAATGCACAGAGAATGAGATAACGGGGAGGTTAAATGGACAGAGAGTGAGATCACGGGGAGGTTAAAGGGACAGAGATGAAGATCACGGGGCGGTTAAAGGGACAGAGAGAGATATCATGGGGAGGTTTAAGGGATAGAGAGTGAGATCACGGGAAAGTTAATGGGACAGAGTGTGAGATCAGGGGGAGGTTAATGGGACAGAGGGTGAGATCACGGGGAGGTTAAAGGGAAAGAGAGTGAGATCTCGGGTATGTTAAAGGGACAGAGAGTGAGATCACGGGGAGGTTAAAGGTGCAGAATTTGAGATCAGGGACAGTTAATGGGACAAAGATTGAGATCACGGGGGTGGTTAAAGCGACAGAGAGTGAGATCAGGGGTAGGTTATTGGGACAGAGACTGAGATGACGGGGAAGTTAAAGGGACAGAGAGTGAGATCTCGGGTATGTTAAAGGGACAGAGAATGAGATGACGGTGAGGTTAAATGGAAAGAGAGTGGGATCACGGGGATTTTAAAGGGACAGAGAGTGAGATCATGGGCAGGTTAAAGGGACAGAGAGTGAGATCATGGGGAGGGAAATGGTACAGAGAGTGAGAATACGATGTAGTTAAAGGGACAGAGAGTGAGATCACGTGGACGTTAAAGAGACAGAGAGTGAGATCACGGGGAAGTTATAGGGACAGAGATTGAGATCACGGGGAGGTTAAAGGGGCAGAGAGTGAGATCACAGGGAGGTTAAAGGGACAGAGTGTTAGATGACGGGGAGGTTAAATGGACAGAGAGTGAGATTACGGGGAGGTTAAAGTGACAGAGAGTGAGATCACGGGAAGGTTAAAGGGACAGGGAGTGATATCGGGGGAGGTTTAAGGGATGGAGAGTGAGATCTCGGGCAAGTTAAAGGGACAGAGATTGAGATCAGGGGGAGGTTAATGGGAGAGAGAGTGAGATCACGGGGAGGTTAAAGGGACAGAGAGTGAAATCACGGGGATGTTAAAGTGACAGAGAGTGAGATCACGGGGAGGTTAAAGGGACAGTGAGTGAGATCATGGAGAGGTTAAAGGGACAGAGAGTGAGATCAATGGGAGGTTGAAGGGAAAGAGAGTGATATCACGGGGAGGTTAAAGGGACAGAGAGTGAGATCAAGGGTATAGTTAAATTGAAAGAGAGTTAGATTAGGGCATTAGTTTAAGGGGCAGAGAGTGAGATCGGGGGACAGTTTAAGGGACAGAAAGTGAGATCAGGGGGTTACTTAAAGCGACAGAGGGTGAGATCACGGACAGTTATAGGGACAGAGATTGAGATCTGGGAGAATTAAAGGGACAGAGAGTGAGATCAAAGAGTTAGTTAAAGGGAGAGTGAGTGAGATCAGGGACAGATAAAGGAAAAGAGATTGAGATCAGGGACAGTTAAAGGGTCAGAGAGTGAGATTAGGGAGACAGTTCAAGGGACAGAGATTGAGATCACGGGGAGGTTAAAGGGACAGAGAATGAGATCACGGGCAGGTTAGCGGGACAGAGATTGAGATCACGGGAAGATAAAAGAGACAGGGTGAGATCACGGGGATGTTAAAGGGACAGAGAGTGAAATCACGGGGATGTTAAAGGGACAGTGAGTGAGATCACGGAGAGGTTAAAGCGACAGAGAGTGAGATCAATGGGAGGTTAAAGGTACAGAGAGTGATATCACGGGGAGGTTTAAGGGATAGGGAGTGAGATCACGGGAATGTTAAAGGGACAGTGAGTGAGATCAAGGGGAAGTTAAAGGGACAGAGTGAGATCACGGGGAGGTTAAAGGGACCGAGTGTGAGATCACGGGCAGGTTAAAGGGACAGAAAGTGAGATCAAGGGGAGTTTAAAGTGACTGGGAGTGAGATCACGGGGAGGTCAAAGGACAGAGAGTGAGATCATGGGGTGGTTAAAGCGACAGAGTGTGAGATCACGGGGAGATTAAAGGGACAGAGAGTGAGATCAGGGAAGTTTAAAGGGACAGAGAGTGAGATCACGGGGAGTTGAAAGGGACAGAGAGTGAGATCACGGGGAGGTGAAAGGGACAGAGAGTGAGATCATGGGTAGGTTAAAGGGACAGAGAGTGAGATCACGGGGAGATTAAAGGGACAGAGAGGTAGATCAGCGAGGTTCAAGGGACACAGATTGAGATCACGGGGAGGTTAATGTGACAGAGAATGAGATCATGGGGAGGTTAAAGGGACAGAGAGCTAAACCAGGGAGGTTATAGGGACAGACATTTAGATCACGGGGAGGTTAATGGGACAGAGAGTGAGATCACATGGACGTTAAAGGGACAGAGAGTGAGATCAGGGGGAAGTTAAAGCGACAGAGATTGAGATGACGGGGAGATTAAAGGGACAGAGAGTGAGATCACGGGGAGGTTAATGGGAGAGAGAGTGAGATCACGGGGAGGATAAAGGGACAGAGAGTGAGATCACGGGGAGGTTAAAGAGATAATGTCCGATCAGGGAGGTAGTTAAAGGGTCAGAAATTGAGATCAGGCACAGTTAATGGGACAGGGAGTGTGATCATGTGGAGATTAAAGAGACAGATAGTGAGATGACGGGGAGGTTTAAGGGACAGAGAGTGAGATCACGGGGAATTTAAAGGCACAGAGAATGTGATCATGGGGAGGCTAAAGGGACAGAGAGTGAGATCACGGGGAAGATAAAGGGACAGAGAGTGAGATCACGGGGAGGTTAAAGGGACAGAGAGTGAGATCAGTGGCAGTTAAAGGTACAGAGAGTGAGATCAGAGGGAAAGTTAAAGGGACAGTGTCAGTTCAGGGAGGTAGTTAAAGGGCAGAAATTGAGATCAGGGACAGTTAATGGGACAAAGATTGAGATCACGGGGTAGGTTAAAGGGACAGAGAGTGAGATCAGGTGTAGGTTAATGGGAAAGAGAGTGAGATGACGGGGAGGTGTAAAGTTACAGAGAGTGAGATCTCGTGTATGTTAAAGGGACAGAGAGTGAGATCACGGGGTGGTTAAAGGGACAGAGTGTTCGATGACGGGGAGGTTAAATGGACAGAGAGTGAGATTACGGGGAGGTTAAAGTGACAGAGAGTGAGATCACGGGATGGTTAAAGGGACAGGGAGTGATATCGGGGGAGGTTTAAGGGATGGAGAGTGAGATCTCGGGCAAGTTAAAGGGACAGAGATTGAGATCAGGGGGAGGTTAATGGGAGAGAGAGTGAGATCACGGGGAGGTTAATGGCACAGATAGTGAGATTACGGGGAGGTTAAAGGGACAGAGAGTGAAATCACGGGGATGTTAAAGGGACAGAGAGTGAGATCACGGGGAGGTTAAAGGGACAGTGAGTGAGATCATGTAGAGGTTAAAGGGACAGAGAGTGAGATCAATGGGAGGTTGAAGGGAAAGCGAGTGATATCACGGGGAGGCTTAAGGCATTGAGGGTGAAACCACGGGAAGGATAAAGGGACATAGAGTGAGATCACGGGGATGTTAAAGGTACAAAGAGTGTGATCACGGGGAGGTGAAATGGACAGAGATTGAGATCACGGGGTGGTTAAAGGAACAGAGAGTGAGATCACAGGGAGGTTAAAGGGACAGAGGGGTAGATCAGAGAGGTTATAGGGACAGAGATTTTGATCACGGGGAGGTTAACGGGACAGGGAGTGTGATCACGGGGAGGTTAAAGTACAGAGAGTGAGATCACGGGAAGGTTAAATGGACAGACAGTGCGATCACGGGGAGGTAAAAGGGACAGGGAGTGTGATCACGGGGAGGTTAAAGGGACAGAGAGTGAGATCACGGGGAGGTTAAAGGGACAGAGAGTGATATCACGGGGAGGTTAAAGGGACAGAGAGTGATATCATGGGGAAGTTAAAGGGACAGAGAGTGAGATCACGGGCAGGTTAAAGGGACAGAGAGTGATATCACGGGGAGGTTAAAGGGACAGAGAGTGATATCACGGGGAGGTTAAAGGGACAGAGAGTGAGATCAAGGGTATAGTTAAATTGAAAGAGAGTTAGATTAGGGCATTAGTTTAAGGGGCAGAGAGTGAGATCGGGGGACAGTTTAAGGGACAGAAAGTGAGATCAGGGGGTTACTTAAAGCGACAGAGGGTGAGATCACGGACAGTTATAGGGACAGAGATTGAGATCTGGGAGAATTAAAGGGACAGAGAGTGAGATCAAAGAGTTAGTTAAAGGGAGAGTGAGTGAGATCAGGGACAGATAAAGGAAAAGAGATTGAGATCAGGGACAGTTAAAGGGTCAGAGAGTGAGATTAGGGAGACAGTTCAAGGGACAGAGATTGAGATCACGGGGAGGTTAAAGGGACAGAGAATGAGATCACGGGCAGGTTAGCGGGACAGAGATTGAGATCACGGGAAGATAAAAGAGACAGGGTGAGATCACGGGGATGTTAAAGGGACAGAGAGTGAAATCACGGGGATGTTAAAGGGACAGTGAGTGAGATCACGGAGAGGTTAAAGCGACAGAGAGTGAGATCAATGGGAGGTTAAAGGTACAGAGAGTGATATCACGGGGAGGTTTAAGGGATAGGGAGTGAGATCACGGGAATGTTAAAGGGACAGTGAGTGAGATCAAGGGGAAGTTAAAGGGACAGAGTGAGATAACGGGGAGGTTAAAGGGACCGAGTGTGAGATCACGGGCAGGTTAAAGGGACAGAAAGTGAGATCAAGGGGAGTTTAAAGTGACTGGGAGTGAGATCACGGGGAGGTCAAAGGACAGAGAGTGAGATCATGGGGTGGTTAAAGCGACAGAGTGTGAGATCACGGGGAGATTAAAGGGACAGAGAGTGAGATCAGGGAAGTTTAAAGGGACAGAGAGTGAGATCACGGGGAGGTTAAATGAACAGAGAGTGAGATCACGGAGAGGTTAAAGGGACAGAGAGTGAGATCAATGGGAGGTAAAAGGGACAGAGAGTGAGATCACGGGGAGTTGAAAGGGACAGAGAGTGAGATCACGGGGATGTGAAAGGGACAGAGATTGAGATCATGGGTAGGTTAAAGGGACAGAGAGTGAGATCACGGGGAGATTAAAGGGACAGAGAGGTAGATCAGCGAGGTTCAAGGGACACAGATTGAGATCACGGGGAGGTTAATGTGACAGAAAATGAGATCATGGGGAGGTTAAAGGGACAGAGAGCTAAACCAGGGAGGTTATAGGGACAGAAATTTAGATCACGGGGAGGTTAATAGGACAGAGAGTGAGATCAGGGGGAAGTTAAAGCGACAGAGATTGAGATGACGGGGAGATTAAAGGGACAGAGAGTGAGATCACGGGGAGGTTAATGGGAGAGAGAGTGAGATCACGGGGAGGATAAAGGGACAGAGAGTGAGATCACGGGGAGGTTAAAGAGACAATGTCCGATCAGGGAGGTAGTTAAAGGGTCAGAAATTGAGATCAGGGACAGTTAATGGGACAAAGATTGAGATCACGGGGGAGGTTAAAGGGACAGAGAGATAGATCAGGTGTAGGTTAATGGGAAAGAGAGTGAGATGACGGGGAGGTTAAAGTTACAGAGAGTGAGATCTCGTGTAAGTTAAAGGGACAGAGAGTGAGATCACGGGGAGGTTAAAGGGACAGAGAGTGAGATCAGTGGCAGTTAAAGGTACAGAGAGTGAGATCAGAGGGACAGTTAAAGGGACAGTGTCAGTTCAGGGAGGTAGTTAAAGGGCAGAAATTGAGATCAGGGACAGTTAATGGGACAAAGATTGAGATCACGGGGGAGGTTAAAGGGACAGAGAGTGAGATCAGGTGTAGGTTAATGGGAAAGAGAGTGAGATGACGGGGAGGTTAAAGTTACAGAGAATGAGATCTCGTGTATGTTAAAGGGACAGAGAGTGAGATCACGTGGAGGTTAAAGGGAAAGAGAGTGAGATCACGGGGAGGTTAAAGTGAGAGAGAATGAGTTCACGGGGAGGTTAAAGGGACAGAGAGGTAGATCAGGGAGGTTATAAGGACAGAGATTTAGATCACGGGGAGGTTAACGGGACAGGGAGTGTGATCACGGGGAGTTTAAAGGGACAGAGAGTGAGATCACGGGAGTTTAAAGGGACAGAGAGTGAGATCACGGGGAGTTTAAAGGGACAGAGAGTGAGATCAGAGGGACAGTTAAAGGGACAATGTCAGATCAGGGAGGTAGTTAAAGGGGCAGAAATTGAGATCAGGGACAGTTAATGCGACAGGGAGTGAGATCACGAGGAGATTAAGGGGACAGATAGTGAGATGACAGTGATGTTTAAGGGACACAGGGTGAGATCACGGGCAATTTAAAGGCACAGAGAGTGTGATCATGAGGAGGTTAAAGGGACAGAGAGTGAGATCACGGGGAAGTTAAAGGGACAGAGAGTGAGATCACGGGGAGGTTAAAGGGACAGAGTGAGAGATCAGGGACAGCTAAAGGTACAGAGAGTGAGATCAGAGGGACAGTTAAAGGGACAGTGTAAGATAAGGGAGGTAGTTAAAGGGGCAGAATTTGAGATCAGGGACAGTTAATGGGACAAAGATTGAGATCACGGGGGAGGTTAAAGGGACAGAGAGTGAGATCAGGGGTAGGTTAATGGGACAGAGTGTGAGATGACGGGGAGGTTAAAGGGACAGAGAGTGAGATCTCGGGTATGTTAAAGGGACAGAGAGTGAGATCACGTGGAGGTAAAAGGGACAGAGAGTGAGATCACGGGGAGGTTAAAGGGACAGAGAATGAGATCACGGGGAGGTTAAAGGGACAGAGAATGAGATGACGGGGATTTTAAAGGGACGGAGAGTGGGATCACGGGCAGGTTAAAGGGACAGAGAGTTAGATTAAGGGGAGGGTAAAGGGACAGAGAGTGAGAATACGGGGTGGTTAAAGGGACAGAGAGTGAGATCACGGGGAGGTTTAAAAGGTAAGGAGTGAGATGACTGGAAAGTTAAAGGGACAGAGAGTGAGATCACTGGGAGCTTAAAGAGACAGAGAGAGATTACGGGGAGGTTAAAGGGACAGAGAGTGAGATCACGTGGACGTTAAAGGGACAGAGAGTGAGATCACGTAGACGTTAAAGGGACAGAGAGTGAGATCACGTGGACGTTAAAGGGACAGAGAGTGAGATCACGGGGAGGTAAAAGGGACAGAGAGTGAGATCACGTGGATGTTAAAGGGACAGAGATTGAGATCACGGGAAGATTAAAGGGACAGAGTGTGAGATCACGGGATGGTTAAAGGGACAGAGTGTTAGATGACGGGGAGGTTAAATGGGCAGAGAGTGAGATCAGGGAAGTTTAAAGGGACAGAGAGTGAGATCACGTGGAGGATAACGGGACAGAGAGTGACATCACGGGGAGGTTAAATGGACAGAGAATGAGGTAACGGGGAGGTTAAATGGACAGAGAGTGAGATCACGGGGAGGTTAAAGGGACAGAGATTGAGATCACGGGGAGATTAAAGGGACTGAGAGTGATATCATGGGAAGGTTTAAGGGATAGAGAGTGAGATCACGGGAAAGTTAAAGGGACAGAGTGTGAGATCAGGGGGAGGTTAAAGGGACAGAGAGTGAGATCTCGGGTATGTTAAAGCGACAGAGAGTGAGATCACGGGGAGGTTAAAGTGACAGAGAGAGAGATCACGGGGTGGTTAAAGGGACAGAGAGTGAGATCACGGGGAGGTTAAAGGCACAGACAGAGCGATCATGGGGAGGTTAAAGGGACAGAGAATGAAATCACGGGCAGGTTAGAGGGACAGAGATTGAGATCACGGGATGATAAAAGAGACAGGGTGAGATCACGGGGATGTTAAAGGGACAGAGAGTGAGATCACTGGGATGTTAAAGGGACAGAGAGTGAGATCACGGGGAGGTTTAAGGGACAGTCAGTGAGATCATGGAGAGTTTAAAGGGACAGAGATTGAGAGCAATGGGAGGTTGAAGTGACAGAGAGTGATAACACGGGGAGGTTTAAGGGATAGGGAGTGAGATCACGGGAAAGTTAAAGGGACAGAGAGTGAGATCACGGGGAGGTTAAAAGGACAGAGTGAGATCACGGGGAGTTTAAAGGGACTGAGAGTGAGATCACGGGCAGGTTAAAGGGACAGAAAGTGAGATCAAGGGGAGTTTAAAGTGACTGAGGGTGAGATCACCGGGAGGTCAAAGGACAGAGAGTGAGATCACTGGGTGGTTAAAGCGACAGAGTGTGAGATCACGGGGAGGTTAATGGGACAGAGAGTGAGATCAGGGAAGTTTAAAGGGACAGAGAGTGTGATGACGGGGTGGTTAACGGGACAGAGTGTGAGATCACGGTCAGGTTAAATGGACAGAGTATGAGATCACGGAGAGGTTAAAGGGACAGAGAGTGAGATCAATGGGAGGTTAAAGGGACAGAGAGTGATATCACGGGGAGGCTTAAGGCATAGAGAGTGAGATCACGGGAAGGATAAAGGGTCAGAGAGTGAGACGACGAGGATGTTAAAGGGACAAAGAGTGAGATCACGGGGAGGTTAAAGGGACAGAGCGTGAGATCACGGTGAGGTTAAAGGGACAGAGAGTGAGATCACGGGGAGGTTAACGGGACAGAGAGTGATATCACGGGATGTTTAAAGGGACAGAGAGAGATTACGGTGGGTGAAAGGGACAGAAAGTGAGATCACGGGGACGTTAAATGAACAGAGAGTGAGATCACGGGGAGGTTAAAGGGACAGAGAGTGAGATCACGGGGAAGTTAAAGTGAAAGAGAGTGAGATCACGGGGAGATTAAAGGGACAGAGAGTGAGATCACGGGGAGGTTAAAGGGACAGAGATTGAGATCACGAGAAGATTAAAGCGACAGAGTGAGATCAGTGGGACAGTTAAAGGGACAGAGAGTGAGATCAGGGAGGTAGTTAAAGGGGCAGAGAGTGAGATCAGGGAGGTAGTTAAACGGGCAGAGATTAAGATCAGGGACAGTTAAAGGGACAGAGAGTTACATCAGGGACTGTTTAAGGGACAGTTAGTGAGATCAGGTGGACAGTTTATATATCAATCTCTGTCCATTTCACCTCCCCGTGATATCACTCTCTGTCCCTTTAACCTCCCTGTGATGTCACTCACTGTCCCATTAACCAACCCGTGATCTCACTCCCTGTCCCTTTAACCTCCACGTGATCTACATCTCTGTCCCTTTAAACTCCCCGTGATCTCACTCTATTCCTTCAACATCCCCGTGATCTCACTCTCTGTCCCTTTAACCTCCCCATGATCTCACTCTCTGTCCCTTTATCCTCCCCATAATCTCACTCTCTGTCCTGTTAACCACCCCGTGATCTCACTCTCTGTCCCTTTAACCTCGCCGTAGAAACTGTCTTTACCTTTAACCTCCCCATGATCTCACTCTCTGTCCCCTTACCCTCCACATGATCTCTCTCTGTCCCTTTAACCTCCACGTGATCTCACTCTCTATCCCTATAACCTCCCCGTGATCTCACTCTCTGTCCCTTTAAACTCCCCATCATCTGACTCTCTGTCCCTTTATCCATCCCGTGATCTCACACTCTGCCCCTTTAACCTCCCCGTAATCTCACTCTCTATCCCTATAACCTCCCCGTGATATGACACTTTGTCCCTTTATCCTCCTCATGATCACTCTCTGTCCCTTTAACCTCCCAATGATCTCACTCTCTGTCCCTTTAACGTCCCCGTGATCTCAGTCTCTTTCCATTTAACCTACCCGTCATCTCAATCTCTGTCCCATTAACCTCCCCGTGATCTCACTCTCTGTCCCTTTAACCTCCCCGTGATCTCACTCTCTGCCCCTTTAACTTCCCCGTAATCTCACTCTGTCCCTTTAACATCCCCGTAATCTCACTCTCTGCCCCCTTAACCTCCTCGTGATCACTCTCTGTCCCGTTAACCTCCCCGTGATCTCACTCTCTGTCCCTTTAGCCTCCCCGAGATCTCACTCTCTGTCCTCTTAACCTACCTGTGATCTCACTCTCTGTCCCTTTAACCTTCCCATGATCTCACTCCCTGTCCCTTTAACCTCTCCATGATCTCTCTCTGTCCCTTTAACCTCCCCGTGATCTCACTCTCTGTCCCTTTAACCTCCTCGTGATCTCACTCTCTGTCCCTTTAACCTCCCAGTGATCTCACTCTTTGTCCCTTTAACCTCCCCGTGACCTCACTCTCTGTCCCTTTAACATTCCCGTAATCTAACTCTCTGTCCCTTTAACGAGCCCGTGATTTCACTCTCTGCACCTTTAACCTCCCAGTGTTCTCACTCTCTGTCCCATTAACCTCCCCATGATCTCACTCCCTGTCCCTTTAACGTCTCCATGATCTCTCTCCGTTCCTTTAACCTCCGCCTAATCTCACTCTCTGTCCGTTTAACCTCCCCATGATCTCACTCTCTGTCCCTTTAAAGTGCCCGTGATTTCACTCTCTGTCTCTTTAACCTCCCTGTGATCTGACTCTCTGTCCCTTTAACCCTCCCGTGATCTCACTCTCTGTCCCTTTAACCTCCCCGTGATTTCATTCTCTGTCCCATTAACCTCCCCATGATCTCACTCCCTGTCCCTTTAACGTCTCCATGATCTCTCTCCGTTCCTTTAACCTCCGCCTAATCTCACTCTCTGTCCGTTTAACCTCCCCGTGATCTCACTCTCTGTCCCATTAACCTCCCCTTGATCTCAATCTCTGTCCCTTTAACCTCTCCGTCATCTCACTCTCTGCAACTTTAACCTCCCCGTGATCTCAATCTCTGTCCCTTTAATCTCCCCTTGATCTCACTCTCTGTCCCATTAACCTCCCCGCGATCTCACTCACTTTCCCATTAACCACCCATTGATCTCACTCTCTGTCCCTTTAACATTCCCGTGATCTCACTCTCTGTTCCGTTAATATCCACGTGATCTCACTCTCTATCCCGATAACCTCCCCGTGATCTCACTCTCTGCACCTTTAACCTCCCCGTGATCTCACACTCTGACCCTTTAACCTCCCCGTAATCTGACTCTCTGTCCCTTTATCCTCCTCATGATCACTCTCTGTCCCTTTAAAGTCCCCGTGATCTCAGTCTCTGTCCCTTTAACCTCCCCGTCATCTCAATCTCTGTCCCTTTAACCTCCCCGTGATCTCACTCTCTGTCCCTTTCTCATTCCCGTGATCTCACTCTCTGTCCCTTTAACCTCCCCGTGATCTCACTGTCTGTCCCTTTAACCTCCCCGTGATCTCAGTCTCTGTCCCTTTAACGTCCCCGCGATATCACTCTCTGTCCCATTAACCTCACAGTTATTTCACTCTCTGTCCCTTTACCATCCCCGTGATCTCACTCTCTGTCCCTTTATCCTCCCCGTAATCTCACTCTCTGCCCCTTCAACCTCCCTGTGATCTCACTCTCTGTCCCTTTAACCTCCCCGTGATCTCACTCTCTGTCCCTTTAACCTCCCCGTGATCTCACTCTCTGCACCTTTAACCTCCCCGTGATCTCACACTCTGACCCTTTAACCTCCCCGTAATCTGACTCTCTGTCCCTTTATCCTCCTCATGATCACTCTCTGTCCCTTTAAAGTCCCCGTGATCTCAGTCTCTGTCCCTTTAACCTCCCCGTCATCTCAATCTCTGTCCCTTTAAAGTGCCCGTGATTTCACTCTCTGTCTCTTTAACCTCCCTGTGATCTGACTCTCTGTCCCTTTAACCCTCCCGTGATCGCACTCTCTGTCCCTTTAACCTCCCCGTGATTTCATTCTCTGTCCCTTTAACCTCCCTGTCATCTCACTCTCTGCACCTTTAACCGCCCAGTGTTCTCACTCTCTCTCCCATTAACCTCCCCGTGATCTCACTCTCTGTCCCTTTAACCTCGCCGTAGAAACTGTCTTTACCTTTAACCTCCCCATGATCTCATTCTCTGTCCCCTTAACCTACCCATGATCTCTCTCTGTCCCTTTAACCTCCCCGTGATCTCACTCTCTGTCCCTTTAACCTCCCCGTGATCTCACTCTCTGTCCCATTAAACTCCCCTTGATCTCAATCTCTGTCCCTTTAACCTCTCCGTCATCTCACTCTCTGCAACTTTAACCTCCCCGTGATCTCAATCTCTGTCCCTTTAATCTCCCCGCGATCTCACTCACTTTCCCATTAACCACCCATTGATCTCACTCTCTGTCCCTTTAACATTCCCGTGATCTCACTCTCTGTTCCGTTAATATCCACGTGATCTCACTCTCTATCCCGATAACCTCCCCGTGATCTCACTCTCTGCACCTTTAACCTCCCCGTGATCTCACACTCTGACCCTTTAACCTCCCCGTAATCTGACTCTCTGTCCCTTTATCCTCCTCATGATCACTCTCTGTCCCTTTAAAGTCCCCGTGATCTCAGTCTCTGTCCCTTTAACCTCCCCGTCATCTCAATCTCTGTCCCTTTAACCTCCCCGTGATCTCACTCTCTGTCCCTTTCTCATTCCCGTGATCTCACTCTCTGTCCCTTTAACCTCCCCGTGATCTCACTGTCTGTCCCTTTAACCTCCCCGTGATCTCAGTCTCTGTCCCTTTAACGTCCCCGCGATATCACTCTCTGTCCCATTAACCTCACAGTTATTTCACTCTCTGTCCCTTTACCATCCCCGTGATCTCACTCTCTGTCCCTTTATCCTCCCCGTAATCTCACTCTCTGCCCCTTCAACCTCCCTGTGATCTCACTCTCTGTCCCTTTAACCTCCCCGTGATCTCACTCTCTGTCCCTTTAACCTCCCCGTGATCTCACTCTCTGTCCCTTTAACCTCCACGTGATCTCACTCCCTGTCCCTTTAACCTCCCCGTGATCTCACTCTCTGTCCCATTAACCTCCCCTTGATCTCAATCTCTGTCCCTTTAACCTCTCCGTCATCTCACTCTCTGCAACTTTAACCTCCCCGTGATCTCAATCTCTGTCCCTTTAATCTCCCCTTGATCTCACTCTCTGTCCCATTAACCTCCCCACGATCTCACTCACTTTCCCATTAACCACCCATTGATCTCACTCTCTGTCCCTTTAACATTCCCGTGATCTCACTCTCTGTTCCGTTAATATCCACGTGATCTCACTCTCTATCCCGATAACCTCCCCGTGATCTCACTCTCTGCACCTTTAACCTCCCCGTGATCTCACACTCTGACCCTTTAACCTCCCCGTAATCTGACTCTCTGTCCCTTTATCCTCCTCATGATCACTCTCTGTCCCTTTAAAGTCCCCGTGATCTCAGTCTCTGTCCCTTTAACCTCCCCGTCATCTCAATCTCTGTCCCTTTAACCTCCCCGTGATCTCACTCTCTGTCCCTTTCTCATTCCCGTGATCTCACTCTCTGTCCCTTTAACCTCCCCGTGATCTCACTGTCTGTCCCTTTAACCTCCCCGTGATCTCAGTCTCTGTCCCTTTAACGTCCCCGCGATATCACTCTCTGTCCCATTAACCTCACAGTTATTTCACTCTCTGTCCCTTTACCATCCCCGTGATCTCACTCTCTGTCCCTTTATCCTCCCCGTAATCTCACTCTCTGCCCCTTCAACCTCCCTGTGATCTCACTCTCTGTCCCTTTAACCTCCCCGTGATCTCACTCTCTGTCCCTTTAACCTCCCCGTGATCTCACTCTCTGTCCCTTTAACCTCCACGTGATCTCACTCCCTGTCCCTTTAACCTCCCCGTGATCTCACTCTCTGTCCCATTAACCTCCCCTTGATCTCAATCTCTGTCCCTTTAACCTCTCCGTCATCTCACTCTCTGCAACTTTAACCTCCCCGTGATCTCAATCTCTGTCCCTTTAATCTCCCCTTGATCTCACTCTCTGTCCCATTAACCTCCCCGCGATCTCACTCACTTTCCCATTAACCACCCATTGATCTCACTCTCTGTCGCTTTAACATTCCCTTGATCTCACTCTCTGTTCCGTTAATATCCACGTGATCTCACTCTCTATCCCGATAACCTCCCCGTGATCTCACTCTCTGCACCTTTAACCTCCCCGTGATCTCACACTCTGACCCTTTAACCTCCCCGTAATCTGACTCTCTGTCCCTTTATCCTCCTCATGATCACTCTCTGTCCCTTTAAAGTCCCCGTGATCTCAGTCTCTGTCCCTTTAACCTCCCCGTCATCTCAATCTCTGTCCCTTTAACCTCCCCGTGATCTCACTCTCTGTCCCTTTAGCCTCCCCGTGATCTCACTCTCTGCCCCTTTAACTTCCCCGTAATCTCACTCTCTGTCCCTTTAACATCCCCATAATCTCACTCTCTATCCCCTTAACATCATCGTGATCACGCTCTGTCCCGTTATCCTCCCCGTGATCTCACTCTCTGTCCACTTAACCTTCCCGTGATCTCACTCCCTGTCCCTTTAACGTCTCCATGATCTCTCTCTGTCCCTTTAATCTACCAGTGATCTCACTCTTTGTCCCTTTAACCTCCCCGTGACCTCACTGTCTGTCCCTTTAACATTCCCGTAATCTCACTCTCTGTCCCTTTAACGTGCCCGTGATTTCACTCTCTGCACCTTTAACCTCCCAGTGTTCTCACTCTCTGTTCCATTAACCTCCCCGTGATCTCACTCACTGTCACTTTAACCACCCAGTGATCTCACTCTCTGTCCATTTAACATCCCCGTGATCTCACTCTCTGTCCCGTTAATATCCACGTGATCTCACTCTCTATCCCTTTAACCTCCCCGTGATCTCACTCTCTGTCCCATTAACATTCACGTGATCTCACTCCCTGTTGCTTTAATCACCCCGTGATCTCATTCTCTGTCCCTTTAACTTTCCCGTATTCTCACTCTCTGTCCCTTTAACATCCCCGTAATCTCACCCTCTGTCCCCTTAACCTCCTCGTGATCTCACTCTCTGTCCTGTTATATCCCCGTGATCTCACTCTCTGTCCCTTTAACCTCCCCGTTATCTCACTCTCTGTCCTCTTAACCTACCTGTGATCTCACTCTCTGCCCCTTTAAACTCCCAGTGATGTCACTCTCTGTCCCTTTAACCTCACCGTCATCTCACTGTCTGTCCCTTTCTCATTCCCGTGATCTCACTCTCTGTCCCTTTAACCTCCCCGTGATCTCACTGTCTGTCCCTTTAACCTCCCCGTGATCTCAGTCTCTGTCCCTTTAACGTCCCCGCGATATCACTCTCTGTCCCATTAACCTCACAGTTATTTCACTCTCTGTCCCTTTACCATCCCCGTGATCTCACTCTCTGTCCCTTTATCCTCCCCGTAATCTCACTCTCTGCCCCTTCAACCTCCCTGTGATCTCACTCTCTGTCCCTTTAACCTCCCCGTGATCTCACTCTCTGTCCCTTTAACCTCCCCGTGATCTCACTCTCTGTCCCTTTAACCTCCCCGTGATCTCACTCTCTGTCCCTTTAACCTCCCCGTGATCTCACTCTCTGTCCCATTAACCTCCAAGTTATTTCACTCTCTGTCCCTTTAACATCACCGTGATCTCACTCTCTGTCCCTTTAACCTCACCGTGATCTTACTCTCTGCCCCTTTAACCTCCCCGTGATCTCACTTTCTGTCCCTCTAACCTCCCCGTGATCTCACTCTCTGTCCCTTTAACCTCCCCGTGATCTCACTGTCTGTCCCTTTAAACTCCCCGTGATCTCTCACTTTGTCCCATTAACATCCCCGTGATCGCACTCTCTGTCCCATTAACTTCCCCGAGGTCACACTCTCTGTCCCTTTATCCTCCCAGTGATCTGACTCTCTGTCCCTTCAACCTCCCCGTGATCTCACTCTCAGTCCCTTTAAGCTCTCCGTGATCTCACTCTCTGCCCCTTTAACCTATCCGTGATCTTACTCTCTGTCCCATTAACCTCCCAGTATGCTCACTCTCTGCCCCTTTAAACTCCCCGTGATCTCACTTTATGTCCCTGTTACCTCCCCGTAATCTCACTCTCTGTCCCTTTCACCTCCGCGTGATCTCACTTTCTGTTTCTTTAACCTACCCATGATCTCACACTCTGTCCTGTTACACTACCTGTGATCTCACCCTCAGTCCCTAAAACCTCCCCGGGATCTCACACTCTGTCCTTTTAAAATCCATGTGATCTCTCACTTTGTCCCATTAACCTCCCCGTGATCACACACTCTGTCTCTTTAACATCCCCGTGATCTCACTCTCTGTCCCTTTAACCTCCCCTTGATCTCACCCTCTGACCCATTATCGTTCCCGTGATCTCACTCTCTGTCCCTTAAACCTCCCCGTGGTCTCGCTCTCAGTCGCTTTACCCTCCCCTTGATCTCAGTCTCTGTCCCGTTAACCTCCCCGTGATCTCTCTCACTGTCCCTTTAACCTCCCCGTGATCTCACTCTATGTCCCTTTAACCTCCCCGTGACCGCACTCTCTGTCCCTTTAACCTCCCCGTGATCTCACTCTATGTCCCTTTAACCTCCCCGTGACCGCACTCTCTGTCCCATTAACCTCCCCTTGATCTCACTCTCTGTCAATTTAAACTCCCCGTGATATCTCACTTTGTCCCTTTAACCTCCCAGTGATCTCAATCTCTGCCACTGTAACCTCCCAGTGATCTCACTCTATGTCCCTTTAACCTCCCCTTGATGTCGCTCTGTCCCTTTAACCTCCCACTGATCTCACTCTCCGTCCCTATAAACTGCCCCTGATCTCACTCTCTGTCACTTTTAACACCCCGTGATCTCACTCTCTGTCCCTTTAAACTCCCCGTGATCTCTCACTTTAATCTCCCAGTATGCTCACTCTCACTTTATGTCCCTGTTACCTCTCCGTAATCTCAGTCTCTGTCCCTTTCACCTCCGTGTGATCTCAATTTCTGTTTCTATAACCTCCCCATGATCTCACACTCTGTCCCGTTAACCTACCTGTGATCTCACTCTCAGTCCCAAAAACCTCCCCGTGATCTCTCACTTTGTCCCATTAACCTCCCCGTGATCAAACAGTCTGTCCTTTTAACCACCCCATGATCTCACTCTCTGTCCCTTTAACCTCACCGTGCTCACTCTCTGTACCTTTAACCTCCCCATGATCTCACTCTCTGTTACTTTAACCTCTCCGTGATCTCACTCTCTGCCCCTTTAAACTCCCCGTGATCTCTCTCTCTGTCCCATTGACCTCCCCATTATCTCACTCTCTGTCCCTTTAATCTCCTCGTAATCAGTCTCTGTCCATTTAACCTCCCCATGATCTCACTCTCTGTCCCTTTATCCTCTCCGTGATCTCACTCTCTATCTCTTTAGCCTCCCCGTGATCTCACTCTCTGTCCCTTTAACAACCATTTGATGTCTCTCTGTCCCTTTAACCTCCCCGTGATCTCACTCTCTGTCCCATTACCCTCCCCATTATCTCACTCTCTGTCCCATTAACCTCCCCGTGATCTCACTCTCTGTCCCTTTAGCCTCTCCATGATCTCATTCTCTGTGCCTTTATCATTCCCGTGATCTCACTCTTTATCTCTTTAGCCTCCCCGTGATCTCACTCTCTGTCCCATTAATCTCACGGTGATTTCACTCACTGCCCCTTTAACCTGCCCGTGATCTCACTCTCTGTCCCTTTAACCTCCCCGTGATCTCACTCTCTGTCCCTTTAACCTCCCCGTGATCTCACTCTCTTTCCCATTAACCTCCCAGTTATTTCGCTCTCTGTCCCTTTATCATCCCCGTGACCTCACTCTCTTTCCCTTTAACCTCCCCGTGATCTCACTCTCTGCCCCTTTAACCTCCCCGTGATCTCAATCTCTGTCCCTCTAACCTCCCCGTGATCTCACTCTCTGTCCCTTTAACCTCCCCGTGATCTCACTCTCTGTCCCTTTAAACTCCCCGTGATTTCTCACTTTGTCCCATTAACATCCCCGTGATCTCACTCTCTGTCCCTTTAAGTTCCCCGTGATCTCACGCTCTGCCCCTTTAACCTCCCAGTGATCTGACTCTCTGTCCCTTCAACCTCCCCGTGATCACACTCTCTTTTCCATTAACCTCTCCGTGATCTTACTCTCTGTCCCAATAACCTCCCAGTATGCTCACTCTCTGACCCTTTAAACTCCCTGTGATCTCACTTTATGTCCCTGTTACCTTCCCGTAATCTCACTCTCTGTCCCTAAAACCTCCGCGTGATCTCACTTTCTGTTTCTTTAACCTCCCCATGATCTCACACTCTGTCCCGTTACCCTACCTGTGATCTCACTCTCAGTCCCTAAAACCTCCCCGTGATCTCACACTCTGTCCTTTTAACCTCCCCGTGAACTCACTCTCTGTCCCTTTAACCTCCCCGTGATCTCACTCTCTGTCCCTTTAACCTCCCCATGATCTCACTCTGTGTCCCTTTAACCTACCCGTGATCTCTCTCTCTGTCCCTTTAAACTCCCCGTGATCTCTCACTTTGTCCCATTAACCTCCCTGTGATCTCACTCACAGCCCCTTTAACCTCCCCGTGATCTCTCACTTTGTCCCATTAACCTCCCTGTGATCTCACTCACAGCCCCTTTAACCTCCCCGAGATCTCACTCTCTGTCCCTTTAACCTCCCCGTGATCTCACTCTCTGTCCCTTTAACATCCCCGTCATCTCAATCCTTGTCCCTTTAACCTTCCCGTGCTCTCACTCTCTGTCCCTTTAACTTCCCAGTGATCTCACTCTCTGTCCCATTAACCACCCAGTGACCTCTCTCCCTGTCCCTTTCAACTCACCGTGATCTCACTCTCTGTCCCTTTAACCTCCTCGTGATCTCAACCTCATTCCCGTTAACATCCCCTTGATCTCACTCTCTATCCCTTTAACCTCCCCTTGAGCTCACTCTCTGTCCCTTTAACGTCCCCGTGATCTCACTCTCTGTTCCTTTAACCTCTCCGTGATCTCACTCTCTGTCCCTTTAACCTCCCAGTATGCTCCCTCCCGGCCCCTTTAAACTCCCCGTGATCTCACTCTCTGTCCCTTTAAACTCCCCGTGATCTCTCGTTTTGTCCCATTAGCCTCCCCGTGATCTCACTCTCTGTCCCTTTAACCACCCAATGAGCTCACTCTCTGTCCCTTTAAACTCCCCGTGCTCTCACTCACTGTCCCTTTAAACTTCCCG